>NC_090876.1:50554395-50556895 GCF_036669935.1 Montipora foliosa
AAGTTTAATATGTTTATCACTGCTGTTTGTGTCTTATTTTTGATCAAACTACGATGGCCCAAGAACAAAAGTAGTTTGATATTTTACCCCTCCCCTCCCTAGTCTCCACGTACCATTTCAGTTGGCGCGAACTTCATGGGGAACAGTATCCGGGACTTTGACACGTTGTTGTCCAAGATGGCGGAAACAGGTGATCGTCTTTATCTATTCGTTTCTCCGTTTTCTTCGATTTCTTTCGTGACTTTGCGTTGATTTTCAATGGATTTGTTAAAGAAACCAATCCTTTCCTTTTTCGGTACAGTAATATGCCTCTTTTATTGTCGCAGCTAAAAAGGCCAAAAAGAAAAAGGGGAAGACTGTGAACTTGACTGAGTTCTTGGCGAACGTTAGCGAGAATGGATCATCTTCAGTTAACCATGCACCTGTTTTTTCGGCAAGATCAACGAATTGGGCCGATGAAAGTGAGACCCTTAGTACTGAAGGTATGGATATTTGAATTTCAATACTTGTTGTTTAAAAAATATGCGTCCTGGAGGGTCGTGAAGTTTTCACTACGCAACGATCGATTGGTTCATTATTTAACGTACGAATGAAGAACAATCATTTTGACTTGTTATTTTTACGGCGAATAAAACACATGCAGGTTCTTGAATCTGATATTTTACTTAAAGGGCTTGATCTTCAAGAAATCTTTGCGATTTTAACCTCGTTTACGCAACAGGATATCGTTTCAAACAGCTTAATTATCCTTTGCGAGTTGTAAAACCGCCGATCTTGGTAACTTTAAGATTTCTTCCTAGCATGAGTATGTTGGAATATTTTCCTCGCTGGAACAAACACCAAAGCTTGAGTGATTAAAATCAAGCCCTTTGCTTTGTTGTTATGGCCGTCGATGTTTTCGACGAAGAATTAATGATTGAATTAATTTTGTCTGTAGATGGAACCATAACTTCAACGTCGTTAGATAAAATATTTATGGACACTGATATCGTATACAGGATTTTGGTAATGCTTTATAAAGATCCACCCGTAGGTTTCTCCACTGAGAGCTGATACTTGATTTAAACAACACTTTGCGTTTATTGCGAAGGATGACGTGTAAACACATGTTTGATGGTAGCTTCCTTTTGAATGAAGTGTAATTACAGTATTGCCTTCTGTAATGTTAATTTGGTGACTCTAGAATTTGAAGTAATATATTTTTTTCTTAATTTGTTGGCTGCAAAATAATATTTCACTGGCCCTTACAAAGATGCCAAACTTTTCATGAGCATAACATGATAGCTTGAAATGATTTGCAATGAAAATGGTCATCACAGTTAAAAAAGCGACTGAAGCATTTGTAAAGAGGCCTGCAAAAAAATCTAGTTTTTAAAGGGAAACAAGGTGAACCCTTGATCATATGATTGCTGCACTGAGCTGTCAAGCCAACTGTGAGTTTGACGATAAAATTATCCATAAGGGAGAAAAGACCTTGCACTTAGCTGGACAATAATTAATAAGCAATTGTCTCTAATTATCGAGGCTCCCATGCAAATACTCTCAGGGTTGGTCATGCGTCCCCCCTCCCCCCACGAGTGTCTGCTGAAACGAGCCAGAATTTTCGTAGACTAATCATCACAGACTTCCAGATTCTGGAAGTTTAGACCCTGATAAATTTTGCGTATGGTCACAGCAAGAAACTGGCTTGGTGTGTTGGGCATTTCAAATCGCAGACTTAAATTCTTATCAAAGAAAAACTGTAGCATATGAATTTCATGCTTTGGCTCAGATGTTTGCTGCTCTTCACAGAATGAGTATGGTAGAATTCATATGCTTGAAACATTTTGCTCCCGTGTGTTTCAAACCTATTTGTGGCTTTCCCTTTCTTTCTTCGCTATTTCAGTGGAGTCGTTTCGTTCAAATAATTCCATTTCTTGTAGTCCTTCAGTTGAACTGATTTTACCCTTTAACATCCAAACCGGCCTAGACCGGCCAATATTTCACTCTGTCTAATGCCAGACGATTTTACTCGTCAATGGGGAACCCCCGGGAGTCAAGGGGTTAATCGCTCACTGAAAAACTATGTCCCCATTCACCCTTTAACATCCAAACCGGCCTAAGCCGGCCAGACTTAATATTTTACTCTGTCTAACGCCAGACGATTTTACTTGTCAATGGGGAACCTCTGGGAGTCAATGGGTTAAGGGTTTGCTGTAAAACGTTCATTGCGCTTGAAGGAATTGCTCTTGTGCAGTTCAAATACACTAGCAATACTTTGATATTGTTATTTTTATTTATATATTTCCACTCATGAGAGTGCAAATGCTTACCCCACCAAGGAAACAAAGTTTAAAATCTTTCTGAGGAATATTTTGGAAAGGATTTGTCCCTTTCATGATTCATCCAAAGAGATTGGGAGCAATCTACACTTAACCGATTGGTTCCTGTGTAGGAAAGGAACAAAAGGAAAGGAATGTGTAGCTGGTTTCAGCAGATGCTCATGTGGGAGGAACGCATG
>NC_090876.1:50561895-50564395 GCF_036669935.1 Montipora foliosa
GGTGCTTTAATCCTCTTAACATTGGTAGCACAACCCAGGAAGGATGTATCACCATACATGTAAATGATGTTGTAATAATGATTTTCTTCTAAAAGACAAAATTAAGATACCATAAAAACCCGCAGATAAGCCGCACCTTTTTCCCAAAAATTGTCCCTAGAAGTTGGGGGTGTATCTTATCTGCGGGAACATTTGAAAAATGCGTCGTGAATTTCAACGCCAATTTCCCTTAACTGACACATTTATGGAAAGTATGTAAATGAATATTACACAAACCTACAAGGGAGTACTGGCCATTGCTTTGGTAAGTTTGTTGGCTCTTAAAAGGACCATTGTTCATGTAAGAGTAAGCTTTAATATTACAGCGCTTACATTTGTCGCCCCTAAAAGTGTTAAACCGTCTTTGTTAACAGATCCTTTAAGCTGTGATGTATGGTCGCTTTTCTCCAACAGGAAAACGTCACACTGCATGGACTTTTCATTCCCCCGCAAACCTGTTTGTAGCGTTTACGACGGCCTGTAACTTCAACAGTAATCGATCCTCCACGCGCAAGAAAATACCACGCTATTCTCAAGTATTCGCGTGGTAGATGGCCCACTGTTTCTTTGCCGTTTAGCACTTTGATAGCAAATTTGTCGAACAAATGGTCTTGTGTCAACTACTGATGAACAAAATAATAAAGACCCTATTACACTGGGCAATGTTTCGTGCGACTTATCGCTTTGTGTAAACTCTTAAAACATCACTCTGCTTCTGGTGTCCAGTTTTCATTTTCGTGACCAATCTAATGCTTGGTTACTAAGCTTCAAATGTTCCATTCACGTTCTTGTTGTAATTCAAGAATCTATGGAAAAACTGTGTTGAATAAAGAAATTCCTGTCAACAAATACCAGAAAAAGATCAGTCTTAGTTCAAAGTTGGTAGAAACAATGTTCATTATGTTAAAGTGCTAAAATTGTGGGTAAGACCTTGAAGTATTTTCCGTTTCAATATTAATAGTGAGTTTATGTTCGATGAGCAGTGGATGATGAAAAAGACTTCTCAAGACTCGACCTTGGATTTCTTTTGATTTCTTTCAAAAAAAAACTTTTTTTCCAAAATTTAGGGTGCGGCTTATCTGCAGGTTTTTACAGTATTATGTTGTTGTTAATTCATGAAAAGATAATGGAATTTGTTTATGGTTCTAGATAACTGAAGTCAGACTCCCTCAGGACAGCAATGGTCGTCTCAAAGGATTTGGTTACGCAGAGTTTGAGGACAAAGGAGCTCTTATAGCAGCACTTACTTTGAATAATGAGGTAAATATTATTAAGTGAAGAGTGGAGAGGATATTTACACTTTTTAACCTAAGAAAGGGTTTTTATTGTGTTAACCTTCATGAAAGATGCTCTAGCTTTAACCCATTCACTTGTCAGGCACCCCAGGATGAGTAGAGTCGTCACGCGTTAGAGTAAAATCTCACTCCTAGGAGTCGATGGGTTAACAAGCTGCATGTAGCTATATGCTATCTAGAACAAACACTACAGTCTGAAGGTAAAATAAAGATGTGATGTGACATGATCCATCTATCTTCCTTTTTTCCATTGTCTCCAACTTAATTTGATTTCAAACAGATGAGATTATGAGCAGTGAGCTTAATTTAAGTTGTGGTTCCCAGGACCATCTTTGGGTGAGGTTAGAATGTCATCATAATCATAATCATAATGATGAAATGGTATATGAAATGAATCATATGTGAACTGCGGATATGAAATCAAGTGAAGCTATGATCTTCGCAGTTATGAGAGCAATTTTTTGAAATGGTATATCCGCAGTTCACATATGATTCATTTCATATACCATTTTATCATTGATTCATTCCTCACGGGACCATTAGAACCCACAAATGACCAGCTCCCAACGTCAGTGGCTTCATAGCTCAGTTGGTTAGAGCGTCGCACCGGAATCGCGAGGTCACGGGTTCAAACCCCGTTGAAGTCCTGAATTTTTCAGGCTTCTCTACGCAATTGCAAAAATTGCTCTCATAACTGCGAAGATCATAGCTTCACTTGATTTCATATCCGCAGTTCACATATGATTCATTTCATATACCATTTCATCATTGATTCATTCCTCACGGGACCATTAGAACCCACAAATGACCAGCTCCCAACGTCAGTGGCTTCATAGCTCAGTTGGTTAGAGCGTCGCACCGGAATCGCGAGGTCACAGGTTCAAACCCCGTTGAAGTCCTGAATTTTTCAGGCTTCTCTACGCAATTGCAAAAATTGCTCTCATAACTGCGAAGATCATAGCTTCACTTGACATAATCATAATCATAATCAAAATCATAATATTAATATTATTATTATTATTATTTTTATTATTATTATGAATCTTTATTTAACCACAGTGCAATTCACCAGCAATACAAGAACCATATGTACAACAAAAATTCTAAACGAAATATAGATAAAACTATGTTAACTAACTTAAGGACGTTCACGCCAAAATCTACCT
>NC_090876.1:50569395-50571895 GCF_036669935.1 Montipora foliosa
CGAGATCGGCATGGGGATCGTTATGGTGGCGACCGTGATCGTGGAGGCGCATACAGCAGAGACCGTTACGACGATCGTCGATTCGGAGATCGCGATCGCTACGACGATCACCGTGGGGGTGACCGTTATGGAGACAAAGATCGAAGGCGTGACGTTGATGAACAAGACTGGAACGCCTGGCGTGATGGTGATCGCGGGCGTGATGGGAGACGGGATTATAATGAAGAAATGCCAGAACCAGGTATAGAATTCCCTGTCTAATATCAACCTCGTTCCCAGGGTCTCTCATCTTAACGCCTGGGGCGAGCGAGGAGAGACCCTGGGAACGAGATTGGTCTAATATGTTATTCGAGGCAGTCTTCATAGAAAGTCAGTTATCAAAGCTAAACATTAGTGAGAACCAAGTCGGATCGTGAGGTCCTCGACATTTAATTGTTCGAATTCAAACGTCAGTGGATTTCTTTATTTTGCAATATCTGATCGGTTGCGAAAATAGGACTCTGTTTATTAAATCATGAAAATGAAATAGATTCACGAAAACTGCTAGAGCGAGTTTCAATCGAGTATCGTAAAAACCAAAGTAATCACTTTGGCCAGTCAAAAAGGATTGAGACGATCCAGTAAACCAATCAAAACTCGAAGTAATTACACGTAGCCGACAAAAAGCGCGGGAAAATGTGCACGCGCGAGCCACGATTGGTTTTGGTTTCACCTCTGATTGGCTGAAAAAGTGGCGCGAGAACTTTGAACCAATCACTGAGTGAAATAATGCAAAACCAAAGTAATTCGCTAATTACTTTCGACGCTCAATTGAAACCGCTCTATGATAACTTGTTGTGTTCATAATTTTGTAGTGAAAGAGAGACCCAAACTCCAATTGCAACCCCGCACGAAACCAGTGGAGGAAAAAAAGGACGAACCAGTATCTGGTAGCTCTGTATTTGGAGGTGCAAAACCCGTTGACACAGCGGCTAAAGAGCGAGAGATCGAAGAGAAACTCGCCAGGCAAAAGTTCGAAGATGAAGCCAAAATTAAGCAGGAGAGGGAAAAACAGAGAGAGCGTCGAGAACATGAGGAATGGCCTCGTAGTTCCGGGGGAGGAAGGCAGCGACGCGATAGCAATCGATCAAATGATGGCGACAAGGTAGCGAGAGAACGACGAGATAGTTCCGATTATCGGAGCCGTCGTGACAGTGCCAGGTCTGTGGACGAGGGAACTCATGGCAAGGAGAGTGAGCCTTCGACGCGCGACGGTCCACGGGGAGCTGGGAAAGAGACGAAAGAGGTACCAAAAGAAGCTCCTAAACCAGCGCCCCCACCGGCCGTGAATGTGTGGGAAAAAAGAATGGAACAGCAGAAGGCGGCTTCAGTTGCAGATAGTGAAGCAAAAAGCCCTAAAGTCGAGGAACACAGAGTAGAATTTAACGTGGACAGTGCCACTATGACAGTCTCCTCTCCGCCCACCTCCCCCGACAGGAAGGGTTTTGGAAAACCATCCTCCGCCCCTAGAAAAGAATTTAGTGGTCCCTCAAGGGGGAGAGGGAGGAGCGGGGAGAGATCCAGTGCGAATGGTCCGAGTCAGGAAAGAGGTGCAGGGAGGGGTGGCAGCAAGAAAGAAAGGAGAGAAAGGAAACCGGCCGAGCCAAGGAAATATGAAGAAACCCCCCAACCGGTTAGTCTTTTGGAAGCCTTTCATATTAGCGCGAGTACGAGTTTATTTCAGCACGCGCTGTTAGAAAAAGTCTGACCTCCAAACCCAATCTCGCCCCCAGAGTTCGCTTTTCCTTTGGTCAGCATCTGGCCAGAGCCAAATTTACGCGCAGGCGCAGTGAAGGTCGATTTTTGTAACCGTTGGCAACAACTTTTGTCCCCAATTTCTGAGTCTGCGTAAACGAGTCGGAAGTCCGTGATTCGCGGACTTCCTGCATTTGGAACTGGCCAGAGTCCGTGTTCTTGTTGCTGACCAAAAGAAAAGCGGATTCTGGGGACGAGATTGCTCCAAACCCAGTTTACTCGGTGAGAAAAAGTCAGAGCTGCGATAGTACTCGTGCTCTTGTCAAAAAGGCTCTCAGTGCATGAGTGATTGACAAAATGGGAGTCCGATTTGTTTAATCACGAGTATGATTACAGACCGAATTGGACGACACGAAGACCTGTTACCAATTAATTATAACCATTGCAATTTCCGAGAAAACAAGACCGATTCATTCCTTTTTCACTCTTATGTTACAAATTCGTCCATTTTGGAAAATCCGCGGGCAGTTTGGTAGGGTAAGTGGTTGTTGCTGTGGTTATTGTGATAAATTCTGTGATTGGTGGATTAAGCTGAGTGCACTTAATATGATTGGCTGATGTAACTGTCCGATTAAAACCCTACACAAAAAGTAGTGAAAAATGAAGCAGTTAATGTACCAATCAAATTTGAGAAAATTGTAATGGTTATGATTAAATGTTCAATAGTTGAAAGGTTGTTTAGAGGGTTATTCCGCTGCAACCGAAC
>NC_090876.1:50581895-50594395 GCF_036669935.1 Montipora foliosa
CAATTGCAATCTAATAAGCCTGATTATGAATAGGAAAAGATTTTAATTAGGCAGATTAGCGGGAGACGGGTAAGAATTTTCTCATTCTGACGAAAATAAACCAAAGTGCTCCTCATGGTCCATGATCTCCAAAGTTTATATTCCTTTGCCGACCGAATCGTCGTGTTTTTGAAACAGCTAGAAGAAAGTAAACGTTTTCCGTTTTGGCGATACAGTTGTCCACTTATCTCCATGTTAAATTTATAACGACGTAACGAAGAAACGTGTCCGAGCTAGGAGACAAATCCCCTGGTCTATTTGACCTGTTCGGGTAACCGTACCGGCTTCCTGTTATAAACAGCTTCCTGTTATAAACTGATGATAAGTAGATAAGGCAATCAAACAAACACAGAAATCACGTCAGCATTAGTGTATTTTAGGGAAGTAAGTCCTAGGAAGCATGGCATATTCAGCGGCGGGGATTTGCAATGAGGTATGACTTAAACTAATGAATCGATAATGAATATTTAATTAGTCATGGAAAGTTATTCTCACAGTTTGCACTATAATTTATCAAATTCTATTTACGTTTACATCAATCTATCGATTTTTTTGTGTGTCTTGAGAACATTATTTTTTTGCAAAATCTTATAGACCTTATACGATTTTCCTGCTGTCCTCGTAAAGCATGCCTTGGAGCCTGATACTCAGTGAAGACTGGGTCTATCAGTGTAAACGAACTAACTCAGTGTTATGAAAATAATCTCCGATCTGTTTCAGGGTTTTGTGTTTGCAAATTTGCAAACTACAAATTTAGACCCCAAAATGAAATGTCTGCAAACATTTGTCTCCAGTGTAGCATGCATTAAAATTAGATCTCAGTTCGGAAAGGGTCTACATGAGCGCAGTTTCACACAGCCGAAAGGTACAGCCAACCGTCACCTGACATTTTCGGGAAGATTTTTGAATCTTGGGCACTCATTGGGGTCAGCTAGCTTCTTTGGAGAGCAAATAGTTCACTAGGAAGTTTCTGGGAATGATTTTATTTCTTGAAAATTTCCGGCAATTCATCAGTTCTAAACATGTCTCTTAAGCTACGAAACCTCTACCATGAACAGTCATCTTTAAATACTGTACTATTCTTCCAGCCAAAGTGAACAATTTGTACACTTCTCATTAAACCTCCGAGAATGCCGCAGCCAACTGCTCATTTTAACAAGCTTTGAAGCTTTGTTCTCAGTTTGGCCTCCTTAACCGTGAATGCCGATCGGTGCGCAATAAATCTCTCTCTGAGTCGATCAAGGATTACATGAAGTTGTGGATAAGGATTTTGATATCACTGTTTTGCTATCACTGAAACCGAGCTCAACCTAAGAGATTATGATGATTTTGTGATTGGAAGTCTTATTCCAAATGGCTCAGCTATCGCTTTGTGCACTCAGCTCGTGAACGTAGAGGAAGTGGAGTCGGATTGCTGTTCAAAAGTTCACAGGATGTTAAGCAAATATCAGTGGGGTATTTGGATGCTTGCCGTGAAGTTGAGATTCAAGTTAACTCGCTGACGGTTCCCGTTCTTATTGTTTATCGACCTCCACCTTCATTGGAAGCAATCTCTCTCTCTCAGCCTTTCTGTGAACGAATTTTCATCTCTTTTGGAATCCTACATCACCAAGACCGGTTCACTTGTGATAGCTCGCTGGTGAGTTGATGACACATTTGATACTGATATGCAGCAACTTTCTTAGGTTTACTGGAATCCTTCGATTTGCAGCAACATGTTCATAGCTGTACCCACCGGGCAAGACACACCTTGGACCTAATCACTTTTTATTTGATTCCCTGCCAGTGACTTAGCTGGATTGCTCAACTTGTATAACTTGGAGCTAACTGGCGTACTTAATAATCATGCCCTACTGCTCCTTGGTCTAGTGAGGTGGAGATAAACTGGCCAACTGAAGAATTCGTTGTCGACTCGAGAGGAGATGGCAGAGGAGTAGATTGCCACAACATCGTCTTCGCTTTATTGAGCAAAACCGTATTGTTAATCGGCTGTTATTCGCGGCCCGCTCTCAGTATTACACTATTATTAGCTTATGGATGATAATTGCCTAAATCAGAGGAATTTTGTGACATTGTTAGTAAGGTTGCTGTATCGGAATCCCGCACCGCTGTATCCCTGCTGTTCTTCTGTGATATCTTGTAAATAATTTCATTGGCTATTACCACTATTCGTCGTGAACTAAAATCAAACCCTAAGCCGAAAGGGATTCACTCATTTAAAGAATTTTCAGTTGCAACAACAAGACGGCTCCCTCGTTTCTCCTGTCCTCCACATCAGAACTGTTCTTTTTGCATCTGATTGTTGATCTTCTTTGCCCTGTGACCTGGAGAATTGTAAATTTATCTTTGGAGACCTCTGTTACGTCTGTTGCACTTAAACAGGCCGTGATCCGTCCTTTGTTGAAGAAACACAGTCTCGGCTATCAAGAATATACTGAAGAACTTTCGGCCGATTTCTAACCTCACTTTCCCGAGATCTAAAGTGATTGAATAAGTAGTGGCTATCAGGCAACTTGCAATGTGCAGTGTACTGAAACAGCTCAGTCTAATCAGGGTCTACAACGACCGGACATTGCTCTGTCAATTTAGTGATAATCGGAAGTCTGTTATTTTGGTTCTATTGGACTTTTCAGCTGCTTCTCAGTGAAACAGTAGATCATCCTCTTCTGTCCTCAAGACTGTCGACCCGATTTGGTATTTATGACAAGGCCCTGAATGGCTGCATTCGTATTTATCTGACGGCACACAATTTGCTAGAATCCAAGATGTTTTCTCTGATGTACATGACTCTTACCTTGCTGGAGTTCCTCAGGGTTCAGTGCTTGGTCCTTTGCTTTATTCATAATATTTATCCCCTTTGGGTGACATTGCAAGATCTCATGGTCTATCTCATATATTTTATGCTGATAATACACAGTCATATTTGTCGTTTGAAATATCATCGCACGAGGATTTATTAGCATGTAAATCTATGGTTGAAGACTGCGTTAGGGATATTGACCTATGAATGTTAGCAAACAAACTAAAGTTGAATAGTGAGAAGCACGTCCTTTTCTGGAAAGCCTTGTCATTGTTTCTGATATGGTTGACTGCTTAATTAGTGCTAAAAATGACATTGGAGTTACTTTCAGTAATTCTTTGTCAATGGTACCGCATGCAACAGCCTTATGCAAGTCTCCTCTTTTTTCATCTTCTCAATATTTTCAAGATTCGCAAGGTTTTTTCCTATGATACCTCACAAGACCCTTATTTATGCTTTTATTACTTCGAGAATTGACTATTGCAATTCGCTTCTTTATGGTCAGCCGAAATGTGTCAGTTTTAAAGCGTCTTCATGGTGTCCTAAACTGAGTACTGCAAGGCTCATTTATCTTTGTGGTAGAGATGAACACGTAAACCTTGTGCTCATTACGCTTCTCTTCCGGGTGACATTTCAAGTTCTTCATGGTACTGCACCTATAATCTTCATCTCTGACCTTATTAAGCCTTATGCAGCTCAGTTGCAGAACTTTAAGTTGTTCTAATCAAATGTTGCTTTTTACACCTTTGTAGTTTTAATCTTTACTCGTATGATGGCCGGTCCCTTGCCGGCTATCGCTGCGGCTCCTTCTGTTCGGAACACCCTCCCATTGAAACGTAGACTCTTGCGATTCCCTTTGTTCTCTCAAATCCAAGTTAAAGACATGGCTGTTCTATGATGTGGCTTTATAGCTTTTACCTGTTAGTTTTTTTTTTTACTGAGGCCCTCCCAGGGGTTTTGGGGAACAAGGGAACACAAACAATTTTAGGGATCAAAAAGCTGAGGGAACACAAGCAAATTTTTAAAGATCAAGAAGCAAGGACCCACTCCCTGGAGGGCCTCTTTACTGTTGTGGTTATCTTTATGTTAGTTACTGATTTCTTATGCATGTATTAGCGGTCTATCAATGTCGTACATATTATTATTATTATTATTATTATTATTATTATTATTGTTATTATTATTATTATTATTATTATTACAGGGAATTTGAAAATCTCTGAGGCTTTCGTTGAATTTGTTCGTTAATAAAGTGCCCCTCTCCTGTTGGTCTCTAAATCGATTCCATTTATCCATTCTGCACAAAATCAAAGACAAAACTCGAAACGACCCATTCTATGATCAGTTTACTTATAGCGTCACTACCGACAGGAGTTTCACTGATCATACTCTCTGTTTACCTTCTTTTGTGAAGACAGAAATTCGGCTTATCATATTGAAAAACATCCACAATTTGTTCGATTTGTTTGGGATGTTGGGCGGCAGTGAAAAAAGACTTCCAGCTTCAAATGTAGAGATCAAACGTGCTCGGTATAAAGACACGAAGAACACTGCAAATCCTCAGGTATAAACCGTGGCATTTCCACTTATTCAGCTTTATTCGTTGTAAATTAATCCAAAGCATTTCAACATTTGTTTTACTCATCCCCTTATAATTGATTTTGGTTCAACTATTTTAATCTCTTAAAGCTAGCCTGTGATGGTGGAATGAGCACGGCTAAATGGAACTCTGTTTTTTTTTCTACAAAACTTCAGCAATAAAACGTAATATCCGTTCATTCCTTGTAAATCTAAAGCATTTTACACTTCCTTTTATTCATCTACTTATGTTTTATTGTTACTGTACAATACCGTGTATGACAAAATGCAATCATTCGTTCCTGTAAATCTAAAGCATTTTAAAAATTATTTTATTTACGTTCTTATTTATTAACTTCTACTGGTTTTCAACATATTTTCTCTTCTAAAACTTCACCTTGTGATGATGCAATTTTAGTGTGCATCGTTTAATGGCATTCTTCCGTTGTAATGCATATACTTTCCACTCGTTCGTTTATAATATAAAGCGTTTGAAGAGCTTTATATTCTAAACGAACGATTAGGGCACGATGCACGATGCTAACTGTTAATGGCCTTCAAATTTAGTTCCTTTCGTGGAAGAACACAAGAACATTATACGGCGTCAGGTCCTCACTAGCATTTCGTGTCTTCGATATTGTAAAATTTGTAGGGAGAAAGATGAGGAAAAGAATGTGCCGAATACATCTAAAGGCGCTGTTACACTGTGCAATTTTCCGTGCAACTTGGCTCGCAACGCCATGTCGAGTCAAGTTGCACGAATCATTGCCCAACGTAACATACCTTGCAACGGCCAAAAACCCGCCAAAAACGTTGCGAGACCAGTCGCAGAAACGAAATTAATTTGGAAAGTAGAATTGAGTTCTACTTTCCGCAACGGTTGCAACGCATTTTTTAAACATTGCGCAACGGTTTGCGGCATCAGCCAAAGAAAATGTTCCTTTAACTTCATGTCATCGTCGAACACACGTTGCATGAAACGTTGCTCAGTGTAACACCCGTAAAACATTTTGTTTCGTAATGTGAGAAAGTTTGTAGAAATGGCGTTGCGAGACAAGCTGCACGAAAAATTGCACAGTGTAACAACGCCTTAATGCGTCGGCAAAACTTTTTTCAGTATCTGATCATGAATAATCGACAATATCACCCAATCTATTTATGTAATGCAATGTCACGCCAAGTGAGCACGTTCTGGCCTCTGAAGTCGCTGAAATCGGACACTGTTCAACTCGATGGACTTTTACTTGTAAACACATTAATTTGGGGCTCAAGAAAATGGAATGCCACTGAGTCTCAGAGGCTCAAAGCTTGTCTCGCATTGTTGTTTGTTACTATTTCATGGCAAACCCACATAAAACTAGTCAATGTAATTGTGAAAAATGCCATAAACAAAGCCTACAAAAGAGCCGGAGCCCCATACTTGGCAAAAAGGTAAGAAAGTAAAGGAAAACTGGGCAATGTATAAATGAGAAAAGTAACCGGAAAACAGAAAGAGTAAAACTCTGTGCTGGCCACACAAAAGTTAGGTGACAGCGAGTTCCAGCTGTACGAAGCCCTATTGCAGTCACTGTATTTTAAAACATTACCGCAAGCTTAGTCTTTCTAAATCTGAGAAATCTACTGCTGTTGCGCCTTTTAATACGTATCTGACAGCATCTGTGTACGGACTAATGAAGGTATTCTATCCACATCAAGGAACCTTTCCGTGCTGTTATCTGGAAAGGAGACCATATAGGAAACGCCTCTGTTCGAAGCTTACTATGTCTAGACTGAAATTCCTGGTATTAACGAAGTCACTCTACGCTGGAGACACACAGAGCCACACGGCATTCAAATGACATTCAAACGGCATTCAAATGATTTTAAACGTCCGTTGCTTTTTCAGATCTTTAAACAATTCCAATCCTCACATACAGGTCCTCTTAAACTTACTTAGAACTTGATGCCGTGAAATGAAGTTTCAATCCGTTGTATTTTGCTTTTGGCCAAAAAAGCAGATAAAATAAGGGAAAAAATAATTCAGGACAGCTACCAGCTACGGTAAGTGAAAAACAACATCTCTCCCCGGCGGGGAATCGAACCCCGGTCTCCCGCGTGACAGGCGGGGATACTCACCACTATACTACCGAGGATCTGACAAGTAAGCAAGGGTAAAATTATTTTATTTTCAAATTTTATTTATTACATCCTGTTATTTTGGTCACATGTCCTTGATCAATTGTTGCCAGCACCGGATCAGTGTGTTGTCAGCGTGTTGTCAGCGTGTGATCCGTGCACGACTTCAAAGTGGCGTGATCTTCAGCACGTGAGCACGTACTCACCAACTCCGCGGTTTACACTATGCAGAATTTCGCATACTGCAAACTTTAACGGTGGAGCATTTTCTGGAGCAAATGTTACCATCAATTTTTACAGTTTCAAATGAAATGATTTTGTTAGTAAGGTTATAAAAGCGTATTCTACCTTCAGGTACACTGAAACCAGAGTTAAACATTTGTAAATTCTTCATTCAGCAGGCTTGTGAATAAAGAGTTATGTTCTCATATTAAATGCTGTCTTTGTTCGTTTTGCTGCGATTGTTGAAGGGAAAGACTGAATATAATAAAGCACTTAATGTCTGGTCTCCCGGGAAACTAGTTAGTTTTGTTTCCCTCCAGTCCTTCCTCGAACATCAGGACGACTCTCGAGGGGAAAACAAATCTTTTGGTAGGTGCGTTGACACGTATAATGAATACGGTACAGTATATGTCCCCATACATAGCGTACCTACCAAATTTTTGTAGTTTACCGCTGGCGAGCTCCTTTCGCGGGCTCCACACTCCTTCATTAATTTTCGAAAATACTCCCATTTGATGTGTTTGTATTGCCCAGCTGTCTCATTTTACTTGTTCTCTTGAAGTCCGTGTGCCAGTCAAACAAGTCAGTGACGCATTCCTCTCAAGAGCACATCATGCATGGTACCACTTAGATCCAAGATGGCAATAATCTGTTGGGTGGGCTTTATATTCGAGATAAAAAGCGTGTTGTGTGTATTATCTAGTGCTTAATGGATTCATGTCACACTTGGTGGGTACATAACTGATATTAAGGACATTCTGATAATATACCAAAGCTTAATTTGGACCTAATGTCAACTTAATTTCATTTATCAGAGCATGATGAAGTCGATTTAAATTGGGTACCAGACTTGGCTTGCTGGCCTGCACATATGTACCCTTCACTGACTGAGGTATACAATTTTATTATTACTTTCAGTGCCCTTGTGTTGACAAGGCACATGTAGCCGTTGCTCCTGCCGAAGAGTTTGACTTGGATTTAAATGAAGTTTCAAATCAGGTAATGATAATGATGATGATGATGTTAAGTGTCAACTATATTTAGCGGTGGGGCACTAATTGGAGACAATGCTGTACAGAAATCCAATCCAATCAAGTCAACTCATGTCAAATGATCGGTTGGTTTTTGAGGTGACGGAAATAATAAAAAAAACGGACTACTTGGAGAAAAACCTCTTGGAGCAAAGTAGGGAATCAACAAACACATTGAACCCACATGTGACACCAGATCTGGGACTCAACCCACAGCCCACATTTGTGGGAGGCAAGTGCTTTCACCACTGCACCATGCCTGCTCCCGTGATCATGCCTAGCTTGGCTGCGCAGGGTATTAAGTGGTAATTACGTGTAACAATATTATTAGAAGTAGTTGCTTATTTTAGCACGTTTCTCAACATAGGCTTGTCTTAGGTGTATTTAATCGCATTCTAAAATATTATTAATCTCAATTCCTAACAATAACCCTGCAGTAATGTAAAATGTAAAATTATTGTTATCATCATGCTGCTGCACTGATTTGTAGGGAAAAGGACCAGAGGGAATTTACAGTGCTTGAATGCCATAATTGCTAACTCTTGGTTATCTAGTATATATTCTTAAACCTCTTTTCTCTTTGTGCAGACAAAAATGTCATCAGAATTTTCAAGCAGTCAACAGCCACAAGTGGCTTATTTGCCAAGTGCAGATGATTACATGCTTATTAAATTTGTTGGTAAGAAATCCTAAATATGTTCTGAACAATTGCTTAAAATAGTAAAAGAGTGCTTGATCCTTTCAAGAAGTAATTGATTGATAATGTGCAAATTAAAAAAAAAAAGGAATTAAATGTTCAATTGTACGACAGTAGGCCAGCTTACCCTTAATTGCTGAAATAACCTAGCCTTATGTTTGAATGATGTTAACGGTGACCTTGCATTTCATTCAGACTTTGCTACTTATGTATTTCTAATATTGTGTTGCTGTAGTGCAAAATTAATATTTGCATTGAAAATCACAAAAGCCAGTGTGACAAAGCAAGTGTTCTTGCTTTTAGAATCTCTGTACGGTGGCCAATTTACATTATCAACTCGTTTGATAAAACCAAATTTTTGTTCTTGCATTATAATCTTTCATTTATGTTGCAACACTGACTGCTTGGTGTATATTTCTTAACCATAAGAAGCCTTTCACTTACACCTTCCTGTAACTACAATCTTGGACAGAATAAAATGGAACAGAAATGCCCCCTCTCCCCCAAATCAAGGATGAAGCCATGTGAAGGCCAAAACGTGCCATTTTCTCATCATTGATTTTGGGGGGAGGGGTGGTCTCAATGTTCCATTTAATCTGTCCAACAATCTTGGACAGAATAAAATGGAACAGAAATGCCCCCTCTCCCCCAAATCAAGGATGAAGCCATGTGAAGGCCAAAACGCGCCATTTTCTCATCATTGATTTTGGGGGGAGGGGTGGTCTCAATGTTCCATTTAATCTGTCCAAGATTGTAGATGGACTTACCGGTATCGTTGAAGCACAACCTCTTCCTGTTAGCAGTAAGTAAGCATTGACCAGCAGTTGCCTCAAATGGCATTGATGCCTGTGTATGGCTGCGAAATATTCTGGAAAAAACATGACATGTTGCTGTGTGAAGCTTTTTGGGTTGATACTGAGTGACTTTACCTTCTCATTTTCAGGCCAAGGCTTTGGAGGGTTTTCCAAAGTGTTTGTGGCTCGTCATAGCTCATCAAAAACATTAGTGGTAGTAAAGCAGACAAATGTTGATGTGCAAAATGCTGGACAATTGGACGAACTAAAGGTTTGTGTATCAACTGGTAATTTGCCAAATACATATATGTTATTTGCCAGCTGGGAGGCCCATATAGTGAAAAACTGTGACTGAGGCCTTGAAAATGCTTTTGCAAGACTGAGATCACAGTTTTTCCCCATACGGAATTACCCTTAGCTGGTAAATAACTTATTTATTTTTATTCCTCTCTCTCCCTTCCTCTCGGAAATCACTTTTTAAATTGTCGACTCGCACCGCGCTTGATAGCGATGGCAGTATTAAGTGACTTACAAACTGAACGTTTCAAATATAAATATTTTTATTTGAATTATATTCGCAAACCTCTTGTGTAATAAAAAGTAACTTATGTATCTATTATAAATGGATTCGGTGTAAAAAAAAATGGAAATTTAAGGTCATCACACAAGCTCATGCAACTAAGGCTAGGATTCCGCCCGCCATGAGCGGGCCAGATGAGAAAATTCCGCCAGCTCCAAAACCAAGCAGATCGTAGGATTTGTTGAATTCTGCCCGCTCCTACACTGAGAAAAAAATAAAAGGTAATCCTTGAGCCATGCTCCAGTAAGTTATAAGCTGTCATTGCTTTCTCGATTTTGGGATGATTTTTTTAGGCATCATTGCCAATAGGGATAAGTGTGAGAATTGTTGGACTTTCGAAGTACCTGCACCTTTTGCCTTGAATTCTTAGAGCTTTGTGGGTTCCTCTCTTTCCACACTCTTACATTTATTGAATGGCAGGGATGTCGCTAAGGGTCGGCTGCTGGTGAAAATTTCCGCTTGAGGAAGGGGTGATCGCCGGCTAAATTTTGGGCCTTGATTGAAGTGACTGAGAAGATCACCAATTATTCTCCATAAAGTTTAAAACTCATTCGATGTGTTAACAAAAAAATTGAATTTCTGTAAGCATACGGAATCATCAATAAAATTTATCAATACTGGAAATGAAATAAACGCGTTGTTTTGAATACTGTTGTGCGCGTCACCCCCCCCCCCCCCCCACTTCTTGCTTGCTGAGTATCTCTAGGGTGCCCCTGTGTTCCCCATCTTGAAGAATGCCAGGTGTTGTGAGACACTGGGAACAGTCATGTTACCAGGTCCCTCTGATGCTCAGAGCACGAACTTACCTCTGAGTCAATAGAACCTTCCACCGGTTGAATTTATTCTTAACTACATTCCTGGAATAGGTATATCTCTTGTTGTTCAATTTTTTTAAACTAGTTCAATTTTGATTTTTCTTTGTTTTAGATTATGATAATGAATATTAGATGAAGAAAAATCAAAATTGAACTGCTTTGAAAAATTTTAAACCAAGAAAACATTGGAACCGTAACATATCTTCCAAGTACGGTCACGTGTTTGGCAGATGGAAGGTTCTCCTGTGAAGTAGATCGCTACCTTGCATGTTCTCTATGGGAAATGTTATTTGCCTGCTGGGAGCTCCATACAGCAAAAAACTGTGCCCAAGTCCACAGGTAGAGGGCAGCTTTTTCAAGACCGAGGACCAACCCTTAGCTGGTAAATAACATATGAGAAAATTCTACCCGCTCCCAGAACCAATCAGATTGCCGGATTTGTTGAATTCCGCCTGCTCATGCACTGAGAAAAAATAATTAGTGTTATTTTTTTCATCTGTATCACAATATTTAAGCTTTTCGTGATTTTGTGTCTTTTATCATTGTTTATTTTTACAGTATGAAGTCCAAGTGCTGCGATCTTTAAGCCATCCAAACATTCTTCCATTTTACTGCTCATTTGTCAACAGACAAGAAGTATGGCATGTTCTTCCCTTTATGCAGTTTGGTAAGTACAGTTGAAATGTGACCTGAGTAGGGGATTTGTAGCTAACTGAGGATCAGCCCTAATTAGGCCAAAAACAAATTTGTCCTGTAATACAGCTTTAGAGAGGTTTTCAATAATTGAGTCTCCAAAGTAATTAGCGAATTGCTTTGGTTTTACATTACTTTACTCAATGATTGGTTCAAAGTTCTCACGCCATTTTTTCCCGTGCTTTATGTTGGCTACATGTAATTAGTTAGAGTTTTAATTGGTTTACCAGATTGTTTCCATCCTTTTTGATTGGCCAAAGTAATTAACAGTACATGTACTGTGGAGTTGGTTTTAAGACGCTAGATTGAAACTTTCTCTAATACATGTAGTTATTACCCTCATGCATTGCTTTTAAATGAATATGTACTTGGTAATTTGTAAATCCATTGAAGAATATTAATTTGACTGTTAAGTAAACCTATTCTTGTTCCATTAAGGGTCATGCGCTGACATGTTGAAAAACAGCTTTCCCAATGGCATGTGTGAGCTGTTAATTGCTGCCATTCTGTGGGAGAGTTTGCAAGGCTTGGAATACCTTCAAAAGATGGGAATAATTCACAGGTAGATATTGCCTACATTCACTTCTACATCTACATGTTCCAGCAGTCGGTGAAGTCTGCTTCAGTTATGGCTGTCTCTGCTTGTTTTACCTCATACACTATCATGCTCACCTTATACAAATGAGTGATACTCCAAGTCGGATCGAAGGGTCAAGATTTGGAGTATAATTGCAGCTCAAATCGCTTGTCAGTTCATGACTTATCAAAGCTCTCCAGGGACGGCACTGTCATTAGCGAGTAGACAAACCTGTCTACAATATTTAGATTTGTCTTTCTCGGTAAATTTTAACTACGGAGCTATTATCAATCGTGTTCAATCCTCAAACCACTTGTTTACGATGTCACAAACCTTACACGGCAAATTAGGTGAAGTTGGGAAGTTCATTTCGAAGTTTGCAATTTGGTTGTCTAATTTGCTGCGTAATTGGCTCTTCGTAACATAGTATCCAATTTCCCAATGAACTTCGCAATGTGGTGCGGTAAAGTAATGAATGTTCACGAAATTGACAGTAAGGACGGTGCGTGACTATACTATGTTCTGCGCGTCTCAAGATACTCGGATTTCGTATGGTTTG
>NC_090876.1:50599395-50601895 GCF_036669935.1 Montipora foliosa
TCATGGGCAATATGTCACGTAAGGCCAATTAAATCCGTTGTTTTTTAAACAATCGAAAGCACCGATGCAGGAAAAGGAAGCAATGCCATAAAAGTGTAATTACTCGTTGGAATTACTTTTGCAATCATTTCCTTTGTGTTATGAACCTACTGCATGCGAACAGATAACTCGTGCGTAGAATAAAATGTTCGACCCGTACAATAAATTCGAGACCAAAATTAAAATTGATATTTTCTGAGCATACTCCCAGTATCTTCCACCAAATTTAGGCCTTAGTCATTCAGTGTATTTGCTGTAATACTCTCAGTGATTAATGAACATCATCTGGTTCAGTAAGAAACCGTAAAATTTACAACTGTTAGCACCAAGCTTGGACATGCGCAAAACCGTTAAACTTCCACTCTAAGCAATTGGCTCTTTGTAGAGACTGAGTTTTTTTCTCTGTCCTTGTGCGGGTCCATTTCCTTTGCTAGGGCTAATGCACAGTTGGATTACATGGGAATAAAAATAACACATAAAATTCAAACACTCTAATCGACATCTCTGTTGAATTGTATAATAAGCTCAGCGATAATGCACGCATTTTGATTGGTTCTTACCTGTTATCTATTATTGGACAGGCGCATAGCTGACGTCGTCATCAAAAACTTTTAAGCGATTCCATGTTGGCCTGCGACTGTTCACTAATAGATTACAGAAGACGTCAAAATGTGTTAAAAACATCAGTGACACACTCTTGTGCCACTTTTTTGTGCGTGCCATATTTTGACGTCGTCTGTGATCTACTGCTGAACATACGCACGTTAACATAGAATCTATTTGTTAAAAGAATTGCGACAATGCCAACGTTAGACAAAACATACCCCTTCTCAGAACAGCACTCTGTTTGTTCTAATCCCGACAGAAAAATGAATGGAGTAAACAGATACAGTCAGGAGAAAATGAGGGGACAGAGAGGGAGGCTCAGGGGGTTGGCCAGGATATGTCATGTCCACGAAAGTTATTTTTAGACGAGCGGAAGTCTGTCTTCCGAGACGTCCGCATGCAGTCCTGCCTCGCTCTCAGGTTCTTAGTGAAAAGAGAAAATGGCGGCGCACGTGGAAGGCTGATGAAATCTTTGGTTTCAAACATCAGACCGAGGTTGGCCTGCATGCGGACGTCTCGGAAGACAGACTTCCGCCAGAACAAAGACTTCCACTCCTCTAAAAATAACTTTTGTGGACATGACATATCCCAAGGGCTGGACAGGGAGCCTCCCTCTCTGTCCCCTCATTTTCTCTTGATACAGTATACTCGGAGCACACAAAATATGCAGTCATTTAAGATGATTTCTGCACTAAAATCGTGCACGACCCCCAAAACGCTACAAAGTCGTATTAAGATGCTCCAATTATTCCGTTATTTTTCGCCCCTTATATTTTCATTATCTGTTGTATTTCTAAGGTTAAACGGAAAACAAAGGAAATTTTGATCGAGGTTTTATCGCCTGTGCCCTCGCTAGCAAACTGCGGTGAAGACAAACACATAGGTGAGTTGTGTTTGGATAAAAGAACGAGAGGAGTCGAGTTCCGTTTCATTTTATCACCTATTTAGAATATGCCCTGAGATGAGAGAACGAAAAGTGTTCCAAAATAGAAAGTCTGCTAAAAATCACACCTTTTCTTATTTACATCCGCAAGTGGCTAAACTTTGTTGTCCTTTTGGAAGAAAAGGCAAGGCACAGTCGCGCATGAACCATTGGGGCTCACGCGGCTGGAACTTAACCCGGTTCTGTAGCATGAAGCGACTGAGAGTATTGCTACGCCCCTAGGGACGGGATGGTATTCCATCGCAAGGGCTTGTTGAGACAGGGTGCTGCAATGCCTTTTGTCTAATTAAGGAAACAACACGGTGAGAGAGCTTGGCCTTGAAGGGGGAGGGGAGAGGGGGGGGGGGGGGAAGGAGAGGGTAGGAATCCCGCGCGCTAATCACTCACTTTACTGCCTTGCCTACACAAGCCAACCTTGAAAGGCTAATGAATTTGCGGACCTTGCCACACAGGCCATAAACTCCGTAAACGCCTGACAAGCCCGGCACTAACTGTTAGCAAAGTGTAGGACACGGAGTTCCCATTGTCCCGGTATTTGAAGGTATTTGGGAGCTTAATTAAAGAAGGAGGAAGACAACGTCGGCTACGAGAACGTCATTTAAAAATATACATGTAACTTCGAGTTGTAACAATTTCGCGATTATTCGAAGTCGTTTCGCACGGAAAGTGTGTACCAACCTTCCAGGAATATAACTGGTGTGAATGATACGAGAAAATTGGAAATCTTTCGTCACGAGCTCACGTCCTCCCCATAACATCATATTTGGTAAATACACGCCGTTGTCAGGACGAGAACGGCGAAGTAATGTACGGAAATGTAAAACCGGCGTACGGGGCATTAGACTTGGTGTTTTGTGGCATTCTCGTCGGCGGCGCCGTCGTCCTATAATTAAATTGAATGTCCAATTGGAA
>NC_090876.1:50606895-50639395 GCF_036669935.1 Montipora foliosa
TACCGGCCTATTAATTAATCATTTGTCAGAAAGAAGAAATTCCTGTCCTCTTTAAAAAAAATTGACACGCATTGCTTACGTGTGGTAGTGAAGTAACACAGCGATTTATTCCATAATCTCAAGTAAGCTGTGTGTTGTCTTCCAGGAGATTCAAGTTGTCCTTGCGTAATCTGTAGCTCTAACAGTGCACGATATTGTTTTGGTATTGTCTAGCATTGTAGTGCCATGGTAGGAGTCTTCGGTAAATAGCCTGAGAAGACATGTGGTTACTAGCAAAGTACTGAGCCCAGAAAGATTGAAGAAAATAAATGGGAAGTGAAAAACATTGTCTTCTGGGATGACATGTTGACAGTTGTCTTTGCGTAATATGTAGGTCTAACATTACACGATATTGTTTTGGTATTGTCTATCATTGTAGCGCCATGGTAGAAGTCTTAAATAAATAGCCCCTTGAGAAGACATGTGGTTACTACCAAAGTACTGAACCCAGAGAGACTGAAGAAAATAAAAGGGAATCGAGAAACATTGGCTTCTGGGCTGACATGTTGATCATGCAACTTCTTTCCACCACAAGTGTAAGCGTGCACTGACAGCATCTGATAGCTTTGTAAACAAAAGTTGAAAGCTGAGCGACCTAAGAAATATACCACTCAGTAACAGAAGCATAGGACCGAAAATTCTATTTTAATGCTATCAAATGCGAACCAAGCAAGATACAGATTTTGTTAGCTTGCTTTATGCAAAACAAACATTGATGTAAAAGTAAATAAATATGGATACACAATTTTTAAGAAGAGCAGAAGGAAGTTTCAGGACGGTCGATCGAGCATAAAATATTTTGCCATCGGTAACAAAATCTACGACATGAAAACAACATTAAATTTGAACCACGAATATAAAAAGTTACCATCAGCGAAAAACAGTTTGGGAGATTTTAGTTGTTTTGTTGTAATTGTACAAGTTTGGCTGCACCGAGTAAATCGCACATCGAATTCAGCGGGCGCAGTGATCAAGTTACCGCGTTATTTTACCGCGGCATGTTTACTCGCGAAACAGTGAAGCATCTGTATCAAATGATGCCAAGCTACCGGGTTTTTGTTTTTGTTAGTTTTCTTTTTGTTTCGATTGTTATAAATTTTGACAAGAAATGTGCAAATTCAACACAAAGATCACAATCGCCCAACTCTCAGAGGTTGACCAGATCATGACTAAAACACCACACGAGTACATACGGGTAACATACGAGTAACATACGAGTAACATACGGAACATACGGATACATACGAATACATACGACTCACATACGACTAACATACGACTAACATACGAGTAACATACGGATACATACGACTGACACACCGGTACATACGACTAACATACGGATACATACCAATACATACGAGTAATACGAATGTTTTTCTCATAAACTAAGCTCTAATTATAAGCCTTGTAAGCATTTTTGCACGTCAGCAAACACGTTCCCGGTTCAGTTTGAGGGGGGTATTGATCGACCCCCACCCCCCCCCCCCCCAGGCTTTCGTTAAATTTAGTCACAGTAAAATAAATTCACATGGAGTGCAAAACCCTTAGATGACAATATATTTTGGAAGTCGCTGACGTCGTATGACGTCATCAGATCCGCCATCTTGATTTCACTATTTCACCTCAGTTGCCTTTTTTAATGGCAAAAAAACCAGTGCGAAATCAAGCCAGAAAGCTTAAATGTAACCATGTACATATAAAAATGTATCGATTTTGTAGTTTCGTGTTGAGAAACTAGAAGAATTATGTTTAAAATGTCGAATTTTTGGAACAGTTGACACATTAAAAAATCCGCAAGCAATAAACGAACAGCTGCTTAAAGTTTCACCAACAGAGTAAATCTCCTTTCCAAAATTTGCAAAATCTGAGGAGGGTGGCATCCAACCCTTTATCACCCACCTCATTTACAAAACCCTGAGGGGGTGGCATCAAACCCCCTTTCCCCCCCCCCCCCCCCCACACACACACACACACACACACTCACTCACACACACTTCATATCAGAGGTCCAAGGGGTACGTATTTTTCGCATCGAGATATCAGGAATTACAAAGCTATTAAAGCCGTCAAAAGCTCTTAACAATTCAAGACATATTGAAACGTTCCTTGCAACACTAAATAACTAAATATTTATTGACGGTATGTAAACCCTGTTGTATTGATTGGCAATCAAAGTTTCACTAAACCTGCAAAACTAGACAATAGAACAAAACATTTTGTCTTTACTCTGTATGTCAGACAACTGAAACTGGAAACTGCTAACGTTAACTGCAAACTGTAACTGTAACTGCTAATGACAACAAACAATGATTCCGAAAAGTTATTTAAGTATTGGAACGATATTTTAGCTATAAATGTAAATATTTAAAAATTAAAATGAAGTCAGTGGAATTAAGTCTTCAAAAGCCTGAAATACAAACTGAATTCGAAATAAAAAATTATTAAGACAACCCAGTGATACTGTAACTGAAACTGTAACTGCTTAATGCACACAACTACTACATATATTACTTTGGTCATAAAGCGATCCTCAAATAGTAGACACACTCGGAAAACAATACTTCACACGTGGTTTCAGGGCTGTAAGCCGATCTTCACCTAGAGTCCGCACTTAAATTCTTTAGTCAACTATATACAAACGTTGTTCATGTTACAAAACTAAAGCAGATTTTTCGTATCATCTGCGGTAGCAAAAACACTTCACTTACCACTGTTAGTTACATCTACATCACGGTTCCTTTCTCAAATGTGTCATCTGTAAATCAGTATTACGCTCTTCAATCTGTTCAGTGCACGGTAAAGATCGAACGCGTGAAGACCATCCACTGCGCGACAGGCTATTTTTTGCGCACATCAGATTACCAGGCATGACCCCAGGCCACCAATTTAATATCAAATATCTTTGCTCTTGTAAAGCAAAATTTCCTTAGTCGGGGAAGTAATGCGTAATATTTTACTTAAGTTGCATAAAAATTTACTGGTATGAATTTTACTCGTATATATTCGTATTCTTTTACTCGTATGTATCCGTATGTTAGTCGTATGTATCCGTATGTTACTCGTATGTTAGTCGTATTTTACTCGTATGTGTCCGTATGTTCCGTATGTTACTCGTATGTTACTCGTATGTTACCGGTATGTACTCGTGTGGTGTTTTAGTCATGATCAGGTTGACCATTGTTTCTGGAAAATCAAAAATTTACTCTCCAAGACAAGGTTATTTATCACCAGGTAATTCCATCGTTTTGGTAATAGCAGTTACTTTATTATTCATCAGCGTCACAATCTTTTGCCGATTTTGGGGGTCATTTTGTTGAAACTCAAGCACGCTTCCAACAGACCTGTTTATTTTCGTGACTTATGCGTTACCACAAAAATTCTCCCCGTATCACATTTCAGCACATGTATGCAAATTTGCTAAGCTCGAAAATTACACAACATGATAAATTTACAAAAGCTGGAAATTTCACTGAAATATTTTCGACCGAAACATTTCCTGAAACAAGCAACATATTTGCTATAAGAGGCAAGAAACCCTTCCTATTTCAGTTGCGTGCGTGCAAGCGAAACACACAATCACAAAGCATACGCAATTAAATAAATTTCTGACAGTTCACATTCAACCCTTTTCGAAAGAACCTTGACCGTAAATAATAAAGCACAAAAGAGACAACAAGCTTTCATTCAAGTAATTTTTCACGGCCACATTTCCATTTTTTTTTTAACCTTTGCAGAGTTGAGTACAAAATGAATGTTACTTGCCAGACAAACAGGCAAACTTTAAATAGATGCGACTTCAGTAAACACTGTGAGACACACAACAGAGATCACAGATCTACTTGTGGTGTTCGATTCCTTCTCTGTCTTTGTTGAACCCGAAAGTTACCAGAGAAATTTCCATTTGGTTTCAGTGTTGTACGTAACACCACCTTGGCGAAATATTAGAAGAACAGCATATTTTGATTTCGGCTCGACGGGCGAAAGATTCACGCTGTCGAAGTCCATTGCTCGTCGTTTTTTTAAGATTCCAGATCTTTATGTTTCACCGCCTGTCTTGACGTTCCATTCCTGAGCTCCATGTGGGTATATTTTCTTTAAAGATGTACTAAAAAGCCATTCGCGTTACAATGACTTTCGACGCCATTTAATACAGGTTAATTGTGCAGAGCAAACTACACATTACCCCAGCCCCCTCAAACCTAACAAAATACGCAAAGAAGACTCTATGCACAAAGACACCACTTAGCAGGGGAGTGACAGGCAAGACTTTTCCCGACACGGAAAAAAATAACAACTAGCCCCTCCGTGAGGGTACACTGGGTTGCCTGTGGTACGTGCAGCGTTCCACGCAATTTTTTTCCAGTTTGGGGGAGGGGGGGAAAGGGAAGGCAGGGTCACCCAGAAGTCATACCAGAAGCCATAGCTGCAGAGGCCCTTTGGCTCACAGGTCCTCACACGTTCGTACGACGAAAAGATCCTTTTCTGAGGTTAAAAACCTGGCTATCGGCCTATTAATTAATCATTTGTCAGAAAGAAGAAATTCCTGTCCTCTTTAAAAAAAATTGACACGTATTGCTTACGTGTGGTAGTGAAGTAACACAGCGATTTATTCCATAAAGTCAAGTAAGCTGTGTGTTGTCTTCCAGGAGATTCAAGTTGTCCTTGCGTAACATGTAGCTCTAACAGTGCACGATATTGTTTTGGTATTGTCTATCATTGTAGTGCCATGGTAGAAGTCTTGGGTAAATAGCCTGAGAAGACATGTGGTTACTAGCAAAGTACTGAGCCCAGAAAGATTGAAGAAAATAAATGGGAAGTGAAAAACATTGTCTTCTGGGATGACATGTTGACAGTTGTCTTTGCGTAATATGTAGGTCTAACAGTACACGATATTGTTTTGGTATTGTCTATCATTGTAGCGCCATGGTAGAAGTCTTAGATAAATAGCCCCTTGAGAAGACATGTGGTTACTAGCAAAGTACTGAACCCAGAGAGATTGAAGAAAATAAAAGGGAATCGAGAAACATTGGCTTCTGGGCTGACATGTTGATCATGCAACTTCTTTCCACCACAAGTGTAAGCGTGCACTGACAGCATCTGACAGCTTTACAAACAAAAGTTGAAAGCTGAAGTTGAAAGCTGAAGTTAAACCTGTTCGGCGGGGTTAGTAAGAAATATACCACTCAGTAACAGAAGCATAGGACCGAAAATTCTATTTTCATGCTATCAACTGCGAACCAAGCAAGATACAGATTTTGTTAGCTTGCTTTATGCAAAACAAATATTGATGTAAAAGTAAATAAATATGGATACACAATTTTTAAGAAGAGCAGAAGGAAGTTTCAGGACGGTCGATCGAGAATAAAATATTTTGCCATCGGTAACAAAAGCTACGACATGAAAACAACATTAATTTTGAACCACGAATATAAAAAGTTACCATCAGCGAAAAACAGTTTGGGAGATTTTAGTTGTTTTGTTGTAATTGTACAAGTTTGGCTGCACCGAGTAAATCGCACATCGAATTCAGCGGGTGCTCTGATCAAGTTACCGCGTTATTTTACCGCGGCATGTTTACTCGCGAAACAGTGAAGCAACTGTGTCAAATGATGCCAAGCTACCGGGTTTTTGTTTTTGTTAGTTTTCTTTTTCTTTCGATTGTTATAAATTTTGACAAGAAATGTGCGAATTCAACACAAAGATCACAATCGCCCAACTCTCAGAGGTTGACCATTGTTTCTGGAAAATCAAAAATTTACTCTCCAAGACAAGGTTATTTATCACCAGGTAATTCCATCGTTTTGGTAATAGCAGCTACTTTATTATTCATTAGCGTCACAATCTTTTGCCGATTTTGGGGGTCATTTTGTTGAAACTCAAGCACGCTTCCAACAGACCTGTTTATTTTCGTGACTTATGCGTTACCACAAAAATTCTCCCCGTATCACATTTCCACACATGTATGCAAATTTGCTAAGCTCGAAAATTACACAACATGATAACTTTACAAAAGCTGGAAATTTCAGAGAAATATTTTCCACCGAAACATTTATTGAAACAAGCAACATATTTGCTATAAGAGGCAAGAAACCCTTCCTATTTCAGTTGCGTGCGTGCAAGCGAAACACACAATCACAAAGCAGATGCAATTAAATAAATTTCTGACAGTTCACATTCAACCCTTTTCGAAAGAACCTTGACCGTAAATAATAAAGCACAAAAGAGACAACAAGCTTTCATTCAAGTAATTTTTCCCTGTCACATTTACAATTTTTTTTAACCTTTGCAGAGTTGAGTACAAAATGAATGTTACTTGCCAGACAAACAGGCAAACTTTAAATAGATGCGACGTCAGTAAACACTGTGAGACACACAACAGATCACAGATCTACCTGTGGTGTTCGATTCCCTCTCTGTCTTTGTTGAACCCGTAAGTTACCAGAGAAATTTCCATTTGGTTTCAGTGTTGTACGTAACACCACCTTAGGCTTGGCGAAATATTAGAAGTACAGCATATTTTGATTTCGGCTCGACGGGCGAAAGATTCGCGCTGTCGAAGTCCATTACTCGTCGCTTTTAAGATTCCAGATCTTTATGTTTCACCGCCTGTCTTGACGTTCCATTCTTGAGCTCCATATGGGTATATTTTCTTTAAAGATGTACTAAAACGCCATTCGCGTTACATTGACTTCCGACGCCATTACAGGTTAATTGTGCAGAGCAAGCTACGCATTACCCCAGCCCCCTCAAACCTAACAAAATACGCACAGAAGACTCTATGCACAAAGACACCACTTAGCAGGGGAGTGACAGGCAAGACTTTTACCGACACGGAAAAAAATACTAAAACGGAAATCTACCCATTTTCCGACTGGGTTTGGCAACCCAGTAAAAAAACCCACGAAATGAAACCGGGATTCCAACTGGGTTTGGCAACCCAGTAATGAAGAGAAATCTGTATCAGATACACAGATATGGATTTGATTTCTTTTGTTTTACCATCATGAATTATTAATTAGTCATGTTATTCTAAGCACTATCATTATGATTGTTAATTATTTATATAAAACTTGTATGACTTAATTAACTTGCGTCAATGAAAGTTGGCAGTCCGCTCTCAAACAGTCTTGCTAAGCTCCCTAGCAATAAAACACAAGGAACCGATTACGACATACCCGATAAATGATCATGAATTGACAATCACGAATTCACAGTCATATCGAGGGTCCGGGTTTCTTTGATCCGAAAAAAAAAACAACAACAACATTGACAACAACGCGAACTCGGAATTCAGGTTTTGTGGGAGATTGTCTAAATTTCGAAGGATCTTCGCAAACGCAAAGTCCGATTTCCACAAAGACAAACTCCCATATTCGCAAAAACCAAGCTTCGATTTTAAGAGCATCTGTAGGTTCCTTTTTCACTGATTTCCACTATAAAAAAGGACAAATCCCGATCGTTCGAGACAACAAAAATGGAAGTAAAAAAAACTGAAGGAAAAAAGACACCCCGACCCCTGCATCGCTACAACCGTTTTTAAATTTATTTCACTAACAAGACCCCAGGCGAGCGATGTAAGGTAGAAGACGATTTGTTTGCTTCCGAGACAAATCAACATTAACGACGACTTTGACTTACAGGCAACATAAGTAACCTGTGGTCATGCGTTCTTTTCTCTAGAGAGGGGTCTCTCTAAATGAAAGAACGTTTAATCGTTAACATTTAATTTATAACACAAATCGAGAAGTATATATTTAGCCCCGGTAAAATGAAAGAGACACTTTATCAAGCCACAATTCCTCGATTCGCTCTGACGAAGGGCTAACGCTCGAAACGTCAGATTTTACAATCTCTGTACGGTGGCCAATTTACATTATCAACTCCGTTGATAAAACCAAATTTTTCTGTCTAATGTTAATTTAACGACTTGCAGACTAAGTGGCGCTTGGGAAATTAGTCTTTCTAACCCTCGACTATCAATCATCGCTAAACAAGAAAGTGAACTTTAAATGAGAAAAATGTCCACTTGCTTCAAATTTTACTGAAAAGCAGTCCTAACATAATAACACTATTGACAAGTCATCTTTAAGGGCCATGGTAAAGCTGTTGAATAAATATCTGATTCATCCCAAGTCTTCTCTCACGCTGACATGCTATTGACAAAGGGGATTGTGGGAAGGAGAAGACAAAAGGAAATTTCGTTGCCTAAACTGTTCGTTTCAGCCTCAAATCGCAACTTTTTATGGAAACTGCTATTTTTCATTATATTCTAGCTTGTTTCTCTCTTTTATTCTCTATTTTCGAATTCCCCATAATACACTTTGGTTGCCCCATAAACTATTATTTTCAAATGCTCTTGGGGACTCTGCATATTCCCAAGAGCATTTGAAAACAATGGTTTATGCAAAATTTGAGGGGCAAACAAAGTGTATTATGGGGAATTCGAAAATAGAGAATAGAACTTGCTCCATGCTTTAGATAGCTGCTTGGAAAAAATGTTCAATCAAATTTTACATTTGTTTTTTGGCGACTGCTTTTTGATGAATATGAAATTGATTGATGTCTTGAATAATTCATTTGCGTCCTCCTACAAAACAACTTCATTCAAACCGAAGACGAGAAGATACGAAAAGATAAAAAAAAATCCTCCAAGTTAATTAGTGTTTATTAACTCTCGAAGCGTAAATGGAGTATACTGAACGATGACAGAATCGTAAGAATTTTAAACTGAATTGTTTTAAATGATCGCGCATATTGTTACTATCTGGTGGAACATCAATTTTTAAAACATCCTTCAATGTAACAAATTTCATTTACGGCTAAAGAGCTTGCGATTCCTTATCTTTGCAGTGCCCTTCCCTTCATTTCAAAAGAAGTAAACAAGCAGAGGTAACTTAGTCGGATAACGCACCTGCCAAATAAATTATGATCAAATGAAACTTTGCGTTTATGCACGAGGGAAAACACTGCTTCTGCCGGCGTTACATTATTTTCACGGATAATTAAGCTTTTCCTGGCTTCGACTAGCTTTTCGTGTTTACAATTACTAATTTTCGATTGTTGACGAGCCTAGAATCGGATACACAAATGTGAACACAAGCAAAAGTCGCATATCATACTTCTTCAGTTCAAGTTCCTTTTATTCACTTTTCCAACAAATAACTTAAATATCACAAATAAATAAACAATGGTTGTCTTTAGACTTCCTCGTAAAAGAAAAAGTCTTTTGTTTTATGCCTCTTATCGACATCGAAACATAATTCTGCCAGCTGACAATAAAAGACGAACTCGCAAAAATGAAATAAGCTGGAGAAATAATGACGTCGATCAAAAATGTAACTATGACGAATGCTTGGAAAATTTTTCGCTCAAATCGTTTTGATGAATGCACAAAAAGGAAGTTTCCACCAACACAAAGAAAACTGTGTGTCCACGTTTTGGCAAAAAATTATCAAGATATATCTAGAATATGTATAATATGATCAAAAATAGAGAACGTCGTCCAAAATTAATTTTTGCTGTTAATTTTACGAATTTGGATGATAAGTGCATCTAAATTTTACATTTGAAACGAACATAAATAATAGAGTATTTGCTATGGGCGATTCTCTCTTTTTCTGCATTTTGCGTTCCAGAAATCATTCAGTTGATTGCTTCCAGCTTCCAAAACGCTTTTAAACCAATGAAAAATAATAATAAATTAGAAACAACGACGCCAACGGCAAAGACATTATTGAGGGCCGTTTATACGAGAGAAAATAAGCCGCGGCTTACCCTGGCCGCGGCTTACATAAGACGCGAACACCCCGTATAAATGGTACAAAATCTAAGTTCACGACTTTCTCAAGCCGCTGCTTATCCTGGCCTGGGAGTTTATACTCGTATAAATAATTCCTTTCGTGTATTATGTACGCCGCGGCCAGAGTAAGCCGCAGCTTATTTTATCTCGTATAAACGGCCCTAATAATAATAATATTTGCTGTACTTGCTGTATTTGCTGTATTTGCTGTACTTGCGTTTTTTTCAGTGTTTTGATAAACGACACAAAACGACCAGGGGCCGCTTGCTCGAAGCCTGGTTAGCGCTGACCGTTGTTTAAGAGGTATCAAAACCTATAGGTTTCCATGGCATTTAACGCTGGTTAGCACTAACCATGCTTCGAGCAACCCGGGCCAGGTTTATTTTTGCAGAGATGGTCCACTTAAAACAGCTAGCGAACTCGATTCTCTTTAGGAAGGTTCCTAGCAATCTTAAGTCACAAAATAACATCCTTTGCGAGAATGGTTACGTTGAAGAAACAATCTCAGTGTCGTGGCTTAATTCAAATGGAATTCTTAACAAGTTATCCAGGCCGACCACGAAAACGCAATTAATAATAGAGAGATTTAGTATTACGTTTACGGCCGCAAACGACAAACGAGCCGAAATTTGCGTCTTGTCAAAAGTCAACGAAACTTGTTGTATTTTCGCCCATTAATTGCAAGCTTTCGAGTCTCTTCTGAAAAGAGGTAGACAACTTAGAATATGAGAGTTTTCAAGCAAATATAACAAGCAGCAACCCGCTACAGTTTGCCCGTTCGTCGTTTGACTTAAACGAGACGTCAAGTCTCGTGTGATCGCAAAAATCTGCGACCCACTGAATATGCCGTGGCAACCCAGTTGCTATTTCTCCTAGGAGAAGACTCTTGATTGGAAAGGGAGTCTAACATTCTTAAACTATAGAGCGTACATGGGTCTACATGCGTGGTCAACAATCTACTGTTCGTCAGCCGTAGCCGTTTCTGAGGCCATGATGTTTCAAAGTGATGTTGGCCAGCATCGCTTGAACATGTACGGTTCCTTCTCCGTGCCCGCATACTGACTCAGTGGATGTCAAAGGAGTTCGCACATTCGATGTATTCTTTTTCGCTCATTATTGTGTTCTTTTAAGAACAAGTCAATTGCCCACTCTTGGAAATTTCCACCGCCTAACGTAAAAAGTCTTGTTGCCATGGATAAAATGTTCATTTCAACAATGGCAACAGAACCAGTATCGTAAAGAACTCCTTTAGGATCATACGTTGCTGGGTGATTAAGAGCTTTCATCAAAAACTGAGATAAGGACCCACGATCGCTTGCTGCAGCGAAATTTTTTAGGGTGTCGGAACCGTAATCTGTCAAATCCGAGGCAAGAAAAATCTCGTTAACTTCAATCGCATTTCGCAATTCTTGTACACGACTTGCAAGCTTTTCGAAACATCTTCTTGTTACGTTGGCACCTTTTCGTTGTACGTGTCTTTCAGAACGAATATGGATACCTATAAATTTACCCTCAAATGTATTTTTCACAAAGTTCCGCGCAATTTGCACCAGATGTGCGTTGAATTCGAGGTCAGATGGTCGTAAAGACTGCGAAATGGTCGAGTCCAAAGGAAAGTGTGCCCGTTCATCACCATTTCCTCGCCACTGAACAATCGCAACACATCTTGCTCCTTTAAGAACCTTTTCTTCCAGTTCTCTCGCTGACTTTATAATCTCGGGATCAACGCAGACATAACGGCTTACTTTGAAACCAATTTGTTTGCTAAGTCTAGAGTGTTTTATTCCAGGGCAGTCTATCCATCCGTCGTGTACCTTAACTTGTTTGTACAATGCGCTAACTTCGTCACCATTAACTCTGTACCACGAAGCCGTATCCTTCTTAAAACTTTCGTCTTGAAATAAAAAATGCAACACGATATTGAATCTTCTAGCACAGTGGGATTCGAGGTCGCGAAAACATCGAAAAGTACTATAACCGCGAGAATTAAGTTTTAAATTAAAGTCTTGCATATTAAAATACTCATCCATTGGTGCATAGTTTCTTTGGCCCGGTTTTTCGACTTTACGATAGAAGTGGCTCACACCGCCGGGAAGCCCACACATCCGAGAATTGTTCACAAAAGGAACTACTAAATAGCGGTTTTTATACTTGGCTAGTGAAGCCAAGGCTAACAGATTACTAGTTGCCCTGCCTAGCTGTTCATAATATCGAAACACGAACAAATATTTTTCCCTCTGACCCGGTAAGATTGAATGTGACAGGTTGGCGTTTTTTCCCTCAAGTCTGGAACCACCAACCGACAATTTATTGCGACTCTCGATGTCCACTGAGGCGACATTTTTACCGGCATCAGTTTCGCTTTGTCCATGAAGCCGGCAATAATCGGTGTGTCTTTCAGCGCTAGCCCGTGTTCGATAGAGTATATTTGTCAGCCCAGGCTGCGGGTCATCTTCAGCAATGTCCATAATAACGTTACTGGGGAACTTCACGATCAGAGTTCCACGCATATGCAACGAGACGAAACTGCAAACGACGTACATTATGATGAGAACGAGAACCAAAGATAAACATTTTGTCCTTGGTCGAGCCGTTAAATATCTTAACAGTACAAATCTCTTCGATGTAGCCATGAAGATGAATTAATCAAAAAGAACCGAGATAAATAATTAGTTTGCAGCGCTCTAACACGGCCGAAACTCCGCGAATGCCGTCAAGTGCGACACACTATGCAAATGAAGAAAAGCCGGCCAAAAACAGCTGTCAAATACTTCTTCGTTTTGCTGCAAAAAGCGTCCTGAACACACTGCGAAACCACATGCCTTTACAGCGGGTGGAAAAATCCGTGTTTAACCGTTGCCGCATTTAAAATGCCCTCCTCTCACTGTCCTCTTGGAGGAAACGTATGACCGCTTTACAATCGAAGGATTCGTTCGCGAATTGCTAATATTCGACCTACTTCAGTGTTCAACCACAGTGTGTTGAGCAGCAAATATCACGAAATACTCTGTTTTGGTTGGAGCATCTTCATACATCCCGTCGATCTTTGTATAGTTCAATATCAATGATTTCTGCGGGAGATTTCGAGTATTACAGCTGTCAATCTTTCTCGCAGTTCCGCTTTCATTCTTCAGACGTTCTGCTCACTTGGCAGTTCGAAATTAGACCTTTCTTTCACTCGTCCTTCGCTTAAGCTACCAGATAAACAAAAAAGCTTTCGCGATGAAACGTTTCTCTGAATGGTCTCTTGAAAAAACTATCATATTCCTCAATAAAGGCGACCATCGAAGACATGATTTGCCGTCGGTCGTGTAAACAGACAATGTATCCATCTCCACTACTTTACATATTAATTCTCTGCGGGCAAAGCATTCTTGGTCTCAATGCAATTTAAAATTTGCCTTTTACAAAGACATAATTGAAATAGCCAGCCAATGAGCAACAAAGGGAAATCTTGAAAATTGAAGGTTTTAAGAGTCCAAAATACCACATACGGAGTGGGCTGTGAACCACAAGTGTACTGTCATCACCAAGCGATTATTACCAAGTTAACCGCACAGACATTTGAGACTTTTCTTTAATTAAGTGACAAACAAGTGTAACCAAGACAAACGCATTTTTAACAGTTTCAGAGTATACTTTGAAAAACGTCTCGGATTATACTCTTTCTCTTTTGATTCGAAATTAGGTTTAGGTAGACATTAAACCATTTCCGGCCGTCAAGTATTGACGAAATGGGTAGAGCGGATACTGTACGTACTTAGCCACTCCAAGATATCCCGTCAGTAGCTAAGTCCTCTCAAGATGGCCAATGAAATTTCAGTATCACAAGGACAAATTGCTCTCATGAATTGATCTTTATTGAATTCAAGAAAGAAGATTTTACATGAGACTTAAGTTAATATTCATGAAAAAGACATTTTCGTCAGTAGCTCCAGTTCGTTTATCAATCACAGTTAGCCGGTTGATGGCCTCTCCAGCCATGTTTTTCAATTAAATTTTATTCATTATTTTGAGATTGACAGACAACAATTTTGTAAATCAAACAGATTCCAGCAACATCAAATTAAAGAAGACGTTTGCAAAAAAAAATTGAACTAGAAATCGTGTTTTCGTTAAAATATCCACGAACACTAAAAATTTCTCCACAGAACCCTTGCCCAATCTCATTTTCCCTAAAAGTTCTGTAGTTTATCAACTCGCTCGACTTAACCGCTGCAGCAAAAGAAGATTGATGCTACATTGTAGCATAACATTACCCTGGGTGGCAGGGTTTTTTTTTCAAGGTCGGAGAGAACGCTCAGCTCGACCGTTGATTTGGAATGGCTGAGCGTTCTCTCCAACCTTGAAAAAAAAAATTCCTCTGGCACCCAGGGGAGCATAACATGTACACCGGAAGAAAAGGAGTATAAAGACGGTGTCATCACGTTGTTTGTATGTTTGGAAGAAATTTGCATGTGGAGGAGATGCTTTTCAACAAAGGCACAGGAAGTAATTTGCATACATCAAAGACATATCTTATAGATTCTCTGATTTTTCTGAAAGCAAATAGCTTATCGAGAAATATGATCGACTGTGTAAAAAAAAAAACTTCCACCATGAAGAAAAGATTTTGTTATAGTCAGCAGAGAGGACGAACTCATGATTGCAATTTTAATTTGGCTGGCGTCCAGAGCATAAACAGAGTCAAACAAAAGAAAACCAATTAGAATCGTCAATAAATTACAAAGTTTGTTGAAAGTGAAACTCACAATGACTCATTAAAAGGGCAATAGTGTTCGTTAAACAGCACAAGTCTCAAATCATTGCTTGTAATATACATTGGCGCGAATCAAAACAAACCTTCAAGTTAAACTAGACGCAGGCTTTGAAATATCCTCTGCAGTCAGTAACCGTGAGATGCTCACAATCGACCTCGTGCGTTTTATTTGTATCAGATCTACTGTAGGTCACGAAATCGTGCAAATATCGAACCAGACAAAGGATTTTTGCGACCTTTAAATTAAGGGCGGCTTGTCATTTTTTAATTTCCGTAAGCTTAAGTGTCCTATTCCTATGCCGAAACATTCGTGACTTTATTGAATACTGTTGTTCAGGAAGCGAATTTCTATTGTAAAGATTGCAAAATAATTCATAACTACACTCGCTGTCCTTTTTCACTCAGTCTGAAGAAGCGCAGTTTTTACAGAGGTAAGAGCGCTGTAATTGGTCAAGAACACGTCATATTTTGCTTGGGAATGGGCTCTGAGATGTGCTTGGCTAGCTTTGTTTGCGAAGGGTAGTAATGATTATCATTACGGTTACAGGGTCAGATATGTCCAGAAATACAATTTATTATATAGATATTGATGAAATACTAGGATTTCTCCTTTTACTAAAAAATCATATCTTCACCGCGCGCAGTGAACATATCATTTTTATCTTTCACATGTGAGGATATAGGTGTTGTCATGGTAACTAACACGCTTAGCCAATAAAACGCGAGCTTTTTCTTCATTGTAAGATACTTACAATATAATATAATTTTTAATATAATTCTTCTCTACTACATAACATTTTTATTGCGAAATTTGACATTATCATGATTTGTTTTTCATAACTTTCATATCTTGTTCACGGCATGTTACACAACATGCGTGTTTTAGCGGTTGGTGACCACTTTTTCATCATTTCGAAAATGAATAAAACAAGTTGTTGTAAATCTAGACATTTCATCAATATCTATATAATAAACAGAACATTACATGGCCGCTTGGGGAAACGAATTTTATAAAATTCGTTTCTCCGCGCGGCCATGTAATATCCTCTATTTCATAGATGCACTCCGATTGTGATAATTGTCTTCTCCCCAACTTCAGCATAATTCCTAATTACGAATACAAACAATACACGACACAAGGTGTCCCCTGAACTCCATGGGCTGCATTTGGAGGTTTTTTTGGTTTTTCGTATCCGGCAGTGCCACAGGTTAGGTTGTTCATGACTGCCGCTGATGCGAGGCCGAAAAAAAACAAAATAAACCTAATGGATTGCATTTGAATGTGTAGTGAAATTGAAATGTGTATTTTGGCACGGTGCTATTTCCAGACAGATCAAAAAAGTGGAAAATCCTTATCAGTTATTTAATGTAAAATCCCGTGTGAAAGTAACATTGCTGTCCGCCCGTTTATAATGTAAACTAAAATTTTGGTTTTATCAACGGAGTTGATAATGTAAAATGCCACCGTACAGAGATTCTAAAAGCTGACGTTCCGAGCGTTAGACCTCTGACGAAGGGCTAACGCTCGAAACGTCAGCTTTTAGAGTCTCTGTACGGTGGTCAATTTACATTACCAACTCCGTTGATAAAACCAAAATTTTTGTATACTCAGGTAAATTAAGGTATGGGTCTCAATTTGCCTTAATTTGTTCACTTCAAAAGTGAAGGGGTAGTCTATCTCTTACAGCTTTAGATGTAGACACATAAAACTTTGTCAGCTGCTTACATTTTTAGTTTAAGTCAATTTCCTTTTTTTAATTATGCAAATTAGATCACGTGACCTCCATCTGTTTAAAAAGCTTGTTTTTGAGGCATATTGTAAAAGCAGACTGGATTGGATTTGTAAAACACGGACTGGATTTGTAAAACACGGATTTGTAAAACACGGATTTGTAAAACATGGATTTGTAAAACACGGATTTGTAAAACACGGATTTGTAAAACACGGATTTGTAAAAGGTGGTCCAGCATTTTTTGTAAAAATGATAGCATTGTTTGACTGTTTATTTGTTTATTTCTGTCTGTCCCTTTTTAATCTTAATTCTTTTACTTTATATTATTTTCATTTTATGTTACTGCTTCACATTCAAATAATTTCTCTAAAAGATTGTTTGATTTTGAGTAATATTAGCATTTGGAAATTTTTACGAATAATCGAGAAATACGAGAAGCATTCGCTTACAGCGAGTAAGTATTCCCGGCATTTTCGGCATTCCCTCGTGTTCAAAAACAAAATTCCGCGTACTTATATTTAACTTTACAATGCATTCGGCGCGTTTTTATTTTTAAAATTATCAACATCTCAATACAGAGGAGCTGGTTAAGACCGACTTTCCGCCGATTCAAAGCGACGCTTCGAGAAGGAAGCCGGTATCCTCCATAGTGTAAAAGGCCACTGAAATATCTCCGGGTTCCTGAGGTTTTGTCACGAGCCCTATGCCATAATGATGGAGTATTCGTGCTTCGACTTCGGTCATTTTGGCGTAGAAAAAAAGGTGACCACACTTCAAGATTTCGTGCATTTGGTGGACGCTGAATTTGACTTTTCCTCGTTAGCCGATGTGTTATTGGTGTGCACAATAGACGTGGTCACTGGGCTAGATTTCCTACACAGAAACGGTATTGCCCACAGAGACCTAAAACCAGGCAATACTTTGGTTTGCAACCAACACTACGACAAAGATTACCTTGAAACATCGTATGCCAAATGCCCTATTGTCTGTAAACTCGCAGACTTCGGTCTTAGCAGGTCACTGAAGTCGAAGTCGAAGCACGAATACTCCATCATTATGGCATACGGCTCGTGACAAAACCTCAGGAACCCGGAGATATTTCTGTGGCCTTTAACACTATGGAGGATACCGGCTTCCTTCTCGAAGCGTCGCTTTGAATCGGCGGAAAGTCGGTCTATACCAGCTCCTGTGTATTGAGAAGTTGATAATTTTAAAAATAAAAACGCGCCGAATGCATTGTAAAGTTAAATATAAGCACGCGGAATTTTGTTTTTGAACACGAGGGAATGCCGAAAATGCCGGGAATACTTACTCGCTGTAAGCGAGTGCTTCTCGTATTTCTCGATTATTCGTAAAAATTTCCAAATGCTAATATTACTCAAAATCAAACAATCTTTTAGAGAAATTATTTGAATGTGAAGCAGTAACATAAAATGAAAATAATATAAAGTAAAAGAATTAAGATTAAAAAGGGACAGACAGAAATAAACAAATAAACAGTCAAACAATGCTATCATGTTTACAAAAAATGCTGGACCATCTTTTACAAATCCGTGTTTTACAAATCCGTGTTTTACAAATCCATGTTTTACAAATCCGTGTTTTACAAATCCGTGTTTTACAAATCCGTGTTTTACAAATCCGCGTTTTACAAATCCATGTTTTACAAATCCGTGTTTTACAAATCCAGTCCGTGTTTTACAAATCCAAACCAGTCCATGTTTTACAATATGCCTGTTTTGGCTGAAACGGCAACACTTTTTCGTGTGTTCTCAATTGTTTTACCGGTTGCATAATGTTAAGGCCGATTAATATATCACTTCCGTGCTTGGCCTTTGTTAGATATTTAAAAGCGAAGGCGTCAAGATGGGATAAAACTGCACTGGGGGACTGAGTCTAGTTGAAAAAACCGTTTATTTTCAAAAACAATAAAAAATTTTAAAAAGGCCGAGCACAGTTTTGTAGAAGCTTGCATTACACATTGTCCTAACACATTGTTGTTCTCTGGCCGCGTGCAGTCACGTGACAACATTAGCTTAATTGGAACATACCAAATTGACAGAAACCACACATGTATGTGTCTGGCGAAGTTTCATCTTTCTAATGCGTAAGTGCTCCGAGTTAGACCACCCCCCCCCCCCCCTCACGTTTTGATTAAATCATTGTTTACCCATGCCTTAATTTACCTGAGTACTACTTCCCCACCGACGCAGCACCACAGTTTGTTTAGAAACTACCACCCCTTCATTCATTGTAAACTAGGCACGTTTTTTGCCCGTCATACACATGCTCATACTTATTCTCCCGGCCCCACTGGGGACCATTGCCTCTGTCGTTCTATCAGCTTTTGCTCATGCGCGTGTTGTTGTTTAGGAACCGACAATTCTCTCCCTTGACGCCTCTATCGCCTGGCTTTTAGAGTAGCTGTATTTTTTGCAGTTTCCGGGTTGTAAAGAAATTCAATTTTCTAGCTTGCCTTTGGGCAAGCTGTAGCCAGGATGTACTAGCCCGAAAGTCATTTTCCCTAGCCCAAATAACATCCTCATAAGCACAATAATTTCCCTCAAAAACTTCCTCCAAAAACTTTCACTTGCCCATCAAGCAAGTGATGGATAGAATCCACTAACCCGACAGAAAAATCCACCAGCCTTCGGCTAGTGGGCAAGTATTTCTATGCATGCAGAGTTTTATTACCTAAAAAGCTCTTCAAGCTGTTCCTGCCAGGTGGTCAACTAGTATTATTGTATAATATTTGTGTACGGCTTGTCACAAATATGGAAAACGCCAGTTCTCGTTTTTTTCACGGAAATTAAGTCCTGTTGCCAGTTGGACACAGCTTTTATCTCGACGGTTGACCATCTGGGAATAGGCCGGGAATCTTTTTTACAGTTTTTTCCTCATTCGCATAAGCCCTTTGTTTTTTAGTCTATCAGCCAAAAAATCAGTACTGAATATTGAAAATCCATTGCAATTTACCAGATAATCTCTGAGTAATGACCCTTTGAAAATATATGAACCTTGTGAGCGTTAGCCCTACTAATGGAAATGGGCCCACACAAGGACAGAGAAAAACTCTGACCAGAGTGGGAATTGAACCCACGACCTTCGGGTTAGATCACCGTTGCTCTACCGACTGAGCTGCAAGGTCGGATGGTAGCAGTTAGTGGGAACTGAAGACCTTAAAGTCACGGCAATGAACATGTACAAGAACATGGAAGGATTACGTTTTTGCAAACGTTGGCCGCGTAGCACTAATATGTGAACAGACTTAACTGATTAGAGTGTAATAACAGGCTAACCCCATATGAACCATGTGAGCGTTAGCCCTACTAATGGAAATGACCTTTTTTATTGTTTTATGGTTTCAATAATAGCAACTGGATTGTAAGCGACATTAGCATTGACCAATCAATGGCTGGCATTTCGATCCTTCAGAGACGGTACTGCCAGTATAAAAAGACCAGCAAATAAGTATATCGCCACCCGTTCACAAGAACATCTCTCAAAACTCGATAAGCTACGTTAGCAGATCAACGCAATAAATACCATGGAGGAATAATATTGTGTCACATGTTCGGAAGTTGTAACGACGCGCCAAGAGGCATTACTGTGAAAATGTGGCAACTTCGACGAAGTGGCACTGGAATTGCAAGAGAAACGTACAGGAGAGCAGTCAGAGAGGGCGTGGAGATACCGTGGAAATGTCCTTTTTGCAAAGACGAGGAACCGTGAAAAAAACACAAAGCATAATGAAGAGATTGCGAAAACTTTCCGAACTTCAAGGCTCGAAATATAAAAACAGTTTACAAGTTAACAGGAGTGTTAAGAACAATGCGTTATGCGTTTCATAATTACAAGCTGCGTAGGTTTCTATTTTGTTCAGGAAGGACCGTAAGGGGGTAATCCGTGATATAATTGATGTTAGGGTTTTCAAAAACACCTTAAAAAATGCAAGATCTTTGTTTCACTTTCATGTTGCTTGTTGTTGCGGCATCAGAGCATGTGGCACAATATATATTATTTGAATACTGGAAACCGTGTAACTTAGTACGTTTGCTAAGTAAGTTTGCTTTTATTGTAATGCTGTAGCAAAATTTGAATCCTATGAGCAATAAGCCATGTACCTCTCTATCTCTTCAATGACCATCACTAACAAATCGCATTTTCTAAACCAGTGGACACGAGAACATCGCCTCCACCAGACAGCTCCAATGCATGTTAGCAGCGAGATACCATACCCGATTTCTATCTTCAACGAGAGATATCAGCGTTAGTATCGGAAGACGCGCTTTTTACGGAAGCATCAACAGCAAACGAAATTTCTTTAAGTAAGTCAATTTGTTAGACTTACGAATTAGAAGAGGGCCCAACTGAAATAACTTATCGCATCGTAGAAGAGGGAACTAAGAGAAGGCGGAGAAAACTAATTGACAGCCCCGGTTAATGTGACAGAAAAGGGAGTGGCAGTGCACAGTTACTATCAATCTCAGACGTCCGCGGACAAGGGCTTTTTTTCAGCCCACTTCACGAACCGTTGATTTCAGCCTGCGGTTAAAAAATTCTGATCACGTGATAATATTTTTTGTAGCTCTGCGGATCTCATGACGCTATTTTCTGTTGCTCTCCCCAAATGGAAAAATGCGAAACGATGTTGACGGCGGGTAAAACCGGCCGAAGCTATTACGGGTAACCCAGGAAAAGCCTTGTCCGAGAGAATAAGAAGCAGGTGGCAACTTTTCTTCAGGTTTTTTTCTCTTCTCGGCGGTGGGAAGAACGAAGGACTAGGGCCACGTGGTCGGTATTTTCAAAAAATGTTATCACGTGATCAGAATTTTTTAACCGCAGACTGAAATCAACAGTCCATGAAGTGGGCTGAAAAAAGGCCCTTGTCCACGGACGTCTGAGATCGATAGTAGACCGAAGGGCAATTACTGTCGAGCGACTGTGAAAGAAACCGACGGGGAGTTTGTAGCAGGGCAGCAAGGTCATAATCATCAAGCTGAAGTCGGCGCTTTCATTGGGGAGTTTAAGATCTACGACGACGACGACGACGACGACGACGAGAACGCCACAAAACAATGATATCATTGGTTAAAAGAGCATAAATAATCGTGCTGCACGTGCAGCACGGATTTTAGCTCATATTTTTGCGGTTCTCTGGGCGAGGACGACGTGAAATGACGAAATTTTAGGTTTTGACGACAACGTGAGCATGCAACAGAGAATCTTTCATTCTCTTTTTTCAGTCTGAAACCGCTCGCACCAATTTATTTTTCGAATACTTCACCCACATTGTACGCCGTGAACGAGATGGAATAATCGCGAAAGACTTTTACTAGAGCAAAGTTCTATTTTGAGGTGACGTTTTCGTCGACGTCGCCGTCGTAGATCTTAAGGTCCCTATTGCAGCCCAGATTACGACAAGCGTGAAACGGAAGGCAATGGACAACTAGATTAAAGCCCCATTTACACGAGCAATATTTCCTTGACAAGTCCACTTGTCAAGGAAAACTTGCCGACTGTACACACTAGCAAGTTTTCCTTGACAAGTTTTCCTTGACAAGTTTTCCTTGGTAGTGTAAATGAAAAATATGACAAGTTTTCCTTGTCACATTTTCCTTGTTGTCCATCTACACGAGCAAATTTCAGACTTGACAATTTTTCCTTGTCAAGGAAAAGCTAGCACGCCAGATTTTCCTTGACAAGGAAAATTTGTCCACTATTCCCCATCTACACGAGCAATTTTTCCTTGTCAAGGAAAACTTGTCAAGGAAAAATTGCTCGTGTAAATGGGGCTTAAGCAAGCACCTGCAATTGTCGAAGAGGTAATATAGTAATGATAATACTTGATGAGTCGGTTTTTATGTATATCGAGCTAACAATGTCAATAACTCTATATAAGGATATTGACTTTATTTGAAAATACCAAGCCCACAGTAACACAAGTACACTGACTACTAGTTAGGACGAACGCTAGTGAAACATGGCACGTGGACCACATTGTATCTCCTTATTGTTTATTGACTATTGACATTAAATATTCTTGAATAGTGGTTGTTTAACTAACGTTGTGTCTCATTTTGTTTTAGGTTTTCCTGGAAGAACCAACTCCTGCGCCCTACCCGAACCTGTCAAAACCTAAGAACCCTGGCAAGAGCAGCAAATCGTCTACGTCAGCGACTGCGCCAAGCGGATCCCACTGACCTAGATTTCGAATTGGATGAAGAGAACGTGCCGGCTGATTTCCTTCGGGCGGACGTAAGCGTAAAAGAAAGAAGGTACCTTATTCTGGCCACGAAACCCCAGTTGGAGCGACTAGCGAAGGCGAAAAGCTGGTACATGGCTGCAACTTCCAAACTAGTGCGGAAGCCATTTACACAGCTGTTAATTAAGCATCAACGCGTTTGTGAGGTCGGGGCAGTACGTCACACAGGTTCCCTTAGCGTCTGTTTTGATGTCGGGGAAAAAAAAAGGTGTCCTCACGATACCGTTGCGACGCTCTAACCAAACGCTGGGTAGTTGGAGGGGAAACCGAAGTTCTCATCCCTGGAATGCAGTACAGCGTTCATAAACCTAAACCGCTATCGTTGTCTTATTTTTGATGATTTTAGTGGAGATAAAAGTTCTTTGAAATTGATTCAAGATTTCATAGCTCGCAAATGAATTGTAAGCCCCCGAAAACGCAAACGGGTAATTCTCCGTGGCCAACGAACTCCTGGGGTGCTTACCATTTAGCCATATAATCCGGATGGAATGATCGTTGCATAAAGGTAAGCGATTTTCCGAATTTAATGACCAACTGGATGAGAATGGCGCTTACCATTTACTACACATCATTCCATCCCGCATATTTACTCAATCTTGTGAGAAAGGGCCTGGAAACAGAAGGATTCTCACAAATGGTAAGAGCATTTCGCGAATTCCGTTCCGAGCGGATAAAGAGGACTACCTCTGGAGGTTGTCCACAATTTCCGAAAAGATTTTCCGGAAAGTTGCCTTCCATTTGACATCAAACCGAAATTTCCGGAGTTTTTGGCTAAATGGTAAGCACCCCTGAACTCTTACTGAAAGACGAATCAAACGAAACAAATCTCTTTAGCTCCGTGTGGCTTGGAATTTAACTTCTGCAAAAAACTACACACAAAACGTGCTGGTTGGAAGTTTAAATAAAGCAATTTTACTGGGAACTTTTTTATTCTAAACAAGGTTTGCTTGCTGGGAAACTATGATTCTTACAAGCCATGAAAACTCAGACCATATAAAAAACAATTTCTTGGCTGGAGACGTGAAGCTACATAATAGAGCTTGCTGGAAACAAAAGTTGATACCACTCTGCTTGCTGGTGCTGAGGAAGCGCTTTTTTTATTCCCATGGTAGTTAGGGTTAGGGTTATTATTACAAACAGAGTACTCCTCCACATGCATGGAAAGGTCCTTAAATATTACAAACCAGATTTTTACAAGATTCTGTTGTTGAGCTCTCTTGATTACAACATTACCATTTTAGCATCCACTGTAAATAATTTAAGGTATATCAGTTTGGGTTAGAATATTATAATGTAATGGCACTATTAAAGGGGCAGTGTCATGGATTGTAGTAAAAACCTGGAAAGCAAAGGAGACCTGTTTGCCGATTAAAAAAAAAGTAAACTCTGTTTACGAGCCATGTAGCCCATCAGAGCCGGAGTTTACCTCGCTTTTTGAGGCATGAAGCGACTAGGAGTATCCCCTGGATGGGATGCCAGTCCATCGCAGGGTTACCCCCAGCAATTCGCTGGTACCCATTTATACAGCTGGATGGAGAGGTCTTGCCTGAGAACACAACACGATGTCCCAGGACCGGAACCCGGACCACTCGATCCAGAGTCTAGCACACTAACCATGAGGCCACCGTGCCTCCCTGTTTACTGATGGCAAACAAAAATTAATGGCCAAATTTTCTTCAAAACAGCTATTTTAGCTCACAGAAACCATTCTCAAGTGTTTTTGGTTACGCATTGCCAAGATTAAAATGAATACCCATTTGAAAATGTTGGGCGGACGTTTTCAAGTACTCCCCTTGCACCTTAGACAAATTCCGTAATAACTTAGTGTGGCTCATTTTTCTTTTAAAATTTGATTGATTTTTATCTCACTGCGGTGACCAGAAGCAATTTGAGAGTGTAAAATTCACTGAAACTCGATTTAGTAAATTTATGGTCAAAATAAAAGGCATAATTCCCAGGATACTACCCCTTTAATTTATAAAAGGATGTAAAAATTAAATTAAAAACCGGTCTGTGTAAAACACAGACTGCAGACTGCCGACTGCAGACCGGGGTAAAATGCAGACTGAGGTTATAATTTAACTGTTGAAAACCCCCAAACCCATTAGAAATGCTAACAGTTAAGCCTAAATATTGTTTTAGGCCTAATTAGGCCTAAGGTTAGCATTTCTAAGGGGTTTGGGCTTTTTCAACAATTACGTTATAACCTCAGTCTGCATTTTACCCCTGGTCTGCAGTCTGCGTTTTACACTGACCGATAAAAAACTGACATTTTTAAAATATCGCTTATTTTATTTCACTTCAATCCGTGGACAGTGTTGTTGTATCAGCGACAGTAATTTACTTGATCGGAACATTTGATGACACTTTCTACCAAACCGGCGCAAAATGAATAAGGAATCTTTTGCGAGGAATCGAAAAATGAATAGGCGACATTCACGTTCCTTGTCCTAAGGTTGTTAGTGTCATGGAGTTGTATCATCGGGAGAATCGTCTTTCGCTTCGGGCGAAGAGGCTTTCGGGCGAAACAACCGTAATTCCTACCTTCACTAGTAAAATCGAAAAAAGTATTATGTGTTTGTGAAACCTGCCATCTATCACAAAAATATTATATTGTTCCACTTTTAAACCAAGATAAGTCATTTTTCTGTGAATGTATGTAGAAATCCCTCACAGCATCGGTAAATATGATGGAACATTGTCTCAAAATCTGAACTGTCTCCATAGTATGGATCGTGAATTATTCGTTTTCCTTTGGGGTCGTATGTTCCAAATAACTTTACTTTGGCTCGCGCAGTGCCATCATCGGGTGTAAAATCCTTCAGATCCTCTACATTACTATCATCAAAAGCCAAGATCAAGTCAAAATTACGGAAATCATCTTCACATACTTGTCGCGCCCTGTGAAGATTCGGGATTCCATGTTTCTTCAAAACGTCCAAACCACGCTTGTCTGAATAAAGACCCTCATGGATGTCGAGTATCCCGGCACTGTCGATTTGCCATTTACTGCTGTCGTCTCTCTGCTGAATAAGATGCTTAAGAATTGCTTCCGCAGATGGTGAACGGCATATATTTCCAAGACAGACGAAAAGAATTTTACGACATTTGGCGTCCGCCATCTTGTAATAATTTCTCCTTCATTTACATGTAAGATTGTTGAAGTGTAGCTGACAATGAAACTTAAAATCAAAGATGGCGGGAATGGCTGGTCAATCCGGGGGAAATGACTTGTCGACTACTAACGGTTCAGATCTCACGAAACGCCCTGGAACACTACAGATAACACCATCAGAACTTAACCGTCCGGCCAACTTGCAAAGAATTGCACAAAGGAAAGCTCAAATCAAGACTTACCCCATTAGAAAAAAGCTGGAAAAGTTGGGAGTCTATTCATCATGCAAGGCAAGTAATATGATGATAAAAATGAAGCAAAGAAGCGACCGTTAGTTACTTTGTTTATGTGTATATTTACTTTTTTCCCCGAAATTTTATTGGTTATTTTTATGTTACTCTTTTTTCATAAAATTGGAAGGATATCTGTAGGGAAGATATCTGATTAATTAAAAACATTGACCCACTTTTGTTATTCAAATTTGTCAACCACAAGAACAAAAAGACCTTTTGTTTCGACAGCCAATGAGGCTCTGGTTGGCTCATTAATGACAATAGGTGACGTGATCAACAATATCTTTCCTATTTGCAGACATTAATATTGTTTTTGTTTTCAACTCTTTATTTTGGCAGCTCTTGCTGGCAGATTAGTAATAATAATGTGACGTCAATGATATCATAATTTGCTGTATACTTTAACTATTAATAGAAGAATTTGATTCAAAGCTTCAACACTTCCCCAACCCCAATTCTCACCCTGCCAAAAATTCTTTCCTGGGGAATGGGGTACAGGAAGTATTTGACAACCTTAGTTTCTTCAAGATTTGGAAATTTGAACTCCATTTTGTGTGTCTCACATAAATCATCATTTCAGAATCGGAGGCTAATAAATGTCATTTCATTTCATTTATTTCTTTGCAAGGGGAAAAAAAAAGAGAAAAAACAATTTAAATACATTACACATATATGTGTAAAAAGTTAAAGTGCAACTATCATCAAAAAATCACTTGCCTTTTTTCTTCAGATTTTGAAAGTGTGATTGCTTAACACTTGACTGGCAAAATTTTGACCTTTAATTTTTTCCAAAGGCTGTTTACAGTGAGAGTGAGTTTTGGATTTCATGGTCCGCCATTACTCGCGTTCAAAACTGACCGGTTGTACCTCAGAGGGTTGGATCTAGGGAAAAGTGATGTCATTGACTCACTAGCTTAAAAATTCAGTGTGTAAAGGCAACTTATTCATATATGCAAAACGTGAGTTTAAAAATCTGAAAGCCCGAAACTTCTGTGCTGCATAGTAATTCAGCTGCGTACACACCATTGCATTCTTAAACTATAGAGTCTTTGATGCCATCTTCTCCTCAATCCAGCCCTTTTAAAACTTTCAAGTTAGTAATGGTGGACATTAAATAGGACAATTCCAGTTAAAATGAACAGGTATCTTTTTTAATCAAGAATTAAAACTTGGGTCACTTACTATTTAGTTAACATAGTTTTGAAATCTAAAGGAAAATGAAAATAGATTTTTTGGTCAAAGTAGCACTTAAAAGGATTTAAAGTAACACATTTATTACGACCACCGAAGCGGGTAATGTGAAAAATGCATAAAAGATATTAAGCATCATCATCTCCTGGGAACTCAGAAAGATCCGAGCTCCAGATGGGGTTTGAACCCATGACTCTCCGTGTTCTAGTAAAGATGCTCTAACCACTGAGCTACTGGAGACTCTGGTGAACAGGGGTGAAATGTGGGTATAGACTACAACTGCATCACATAGTCACAGTCTAATTTTAACCATTATTATATGACTCTTACCGTAATTTCCGGCCGATTACCCGCGGGTAATGCGTTAATTTTCCAGTAAACCGCGGTTGCTGCGGGTAATAGGAAGGTGCGGGTAATGCGATAATTTTTAAATCTCAGGTAAGAATTGGACAGTTGAAACAAGTTAAAATGAGGATAATTAAACCAACACTTCCTTCAAATCTGTGTGTTGCCTCGTTCGTTGATTTAATCTTTAAAATGATGCTTTATTTGCCGTAGTCTTTGTAAAACCACTCGATGAAAGCCGATGCAAATTGAATGAAAAACAATAATCTTTCCCTTCGACCATGTCACAACTTGTCACCGAATTAAAAGTAAATGAGAACGAATTTCTCACTTTAACACATCCTTTGAGACACAATTCAATGCTGAAAAAGTAACAAGATGCGAATGTGTTTATTTTGTGACGCCACAAATTTTTCCGTTCAAAACAAATCTTTTACGATCTTGTTTAAATAATTTCAAACCTTTACTACTTAATTAAACTGATGCTTCCTTAAAACTTGTGTGTTGCCAAGCTTTTTTGTTACCGTAGTTCAATCTGAAAACGCTTCCTATTCAAGATTTGTGTGATGTTTTATTCTAGTGTTCTAAAAGCCCTCAATGAAAGCCGATGCAAATTGAATGAAAAACAAATCAATAGTGTTTAAGTGATTACTGTATTTCACTGCTTTGTTCTTCGCTTAATTTAAAAGCATTTCTCACCTGCACTCCTTTCAATTTTGTATATGAAAGATTGAAAGCATTTTTTGTGAAAGCACGCTCAAAGCTACAAAACAAGATGCCGACATATTTTATGGCACCGCATAATTATTTAGAATGTGATTGTCGGCACGTGTGTAAACAAAACACTAACTACAGTGAAAAATTTGCTGGATTGTTCAGCGCATCAGTGAAATGTTCCTAGCTACCCCTGGCCAACCTCGTTCCCAGGGTCTCTCTTCTCTGCCTCCATCGACAATGGAGGCAGAGAAGAGAGACCCTGGGAACGAGGTTGACCCCTGGCTTGAGTAATAGAGCATTTTCCCGTTTTAACTTCTTATATAGGCCCGGTCTTTTGCCCCTGGGTATGCCTAACCACCACCCCATCAGGTATTTTTAACACTCTCCCCCACTTTCTCTCAACCTATCAAAATGGCGCTCAATGATCAATCGTAAAGATGTTGGCCTTCAACTCGTATTCTATCGAGTCTTAGCGTTAATACATTGGATATTTAGGTCGTTTTAACAAGACAAACCAGAAATGACTAAGGAGAGTGTTTAAGGCTGCATCATTAAAAGCCAATTCTTAGCAGAAAATGCTATCGATCTTCTGCTTTATAAACAACAACATGGAATATTCATCACTCCAAGTTTGTGAGTTCTTGTCCCGGAAATACAGTAGCAAGATTTTTTCGGTTTTGGGGTGCGGGTAATAGGCCAGTGCGGGTAATCTGTTGAACGTTTTTTCCTCTTGTGACAAAAATAGACCGCTGCGGGTAATCTGCCGTGCGGGTAATCGTCCGGAAATTACGGTAACTGCATTGCGCAGTCACATTAAGGCATATTGGCGATAACACTTCGCTACCTGCATCACATATCAGAGATGCAACCAACCAACCAACCAACCACATAATGGTGTGTGTTGGAGTCGTAGTCTATACCAACATTTCACCCTTGCTCGCCACGGAGTCTCCAGTAGCTCAGTGGTTAGAGTATCGGTACTAGATCACAAAGGGTCGGGGGCTTCAAGTCCCATTTGGGACTCAGATTTTTCCTTGGAAGTTCCCACTTGATGATGGTACTTAATATCTTTCATACATTTATTACACAAAATACAGGAAAAGATCTTTTTTCCTGGTGAGGAAGCTCAAAAGAAACCATAGGGGGTTGATTACTATGAGCTACCTCCCTAACTTATGACTATAAATGACATGCAAGAGCGGCAAAATCAAATTGAATTATAAGCTAAGATAAAAGAGCATACAGAGCAAGACACACTGAACAATACAAAAGGCAGCAAAAATAAATAAATAATGTCTACTTATGTGGAGAATCAGCTTAGAGAAATGCTTTCAAACTACAGTAGAACCCCAGTAACTCAAACTTGGATAACTCGAACTCCCCGCTAACTCGAACTGAGTCTCATTTCCCTTGGATTTGACCCAACTTTTCAGTCATTTTTACTTGGTTAACGTGAACTCGGGTAACTCGAACTAAATTTCGTTTCCTTTGATCAAAATGACTACCCCGATAACTCAAATTTCTGGTTGTTATAACTCGTCATGGATGCCCATTGAGATATCCCATTCACTTTTCTTACCGTGTGATAGAATTCTAACTTTAGAACAAAGACTGCAGCAATTAGATTTGAGTGCAACGAACAGATCAAGTATTTGACAGTTATTTACCGATCATAAGTTTAATTTGCACTGTATTGTTTACAGAAGTGCTGAAAAGCAATAAACTATTAATTATTAACCTGGAAAACTGAGTATTTTAATAGATCCTGATAACTCAAAACCCTGCTAACTCGAACAGTTTTTTGTTCCCTTCAGAGTTCGAGTTACTGGGGTTCTACTGTAGATGTAAAAGGAGAGATAGTGGCAGCACATTGTATACTTTGATTTAAGGAATTGAAAAATCTTGGACCCTGAAATCTTAAAGCAAAACGTCTAATATTCATTCGGGCAGCAAATAAGTAGAAAGTATTGGAATTTCTAGTATTACCGGTATATGAATGAACTTGATTAGGCTTTGAAAACATTATTTTGTTTCTGGCTTGCTTGAGAAAAAAGGCTTACTAAATAATAGAATTAACTATTGGAGGGTACTGTGAAGTGCTAGTTTTCTACTCATGTAAACCATGTGAGTGTTAACCCTACTATTTGGAATTGGGCCCACACAAGGACAGAGAAAAACTCTCACCAGGGTAGGAATTGAACCCACGACCTTCGGGTTTGATCACCGCTGCTCTACCGACTGAGCTACAAGGTCAGACAGGAGCGGGTCATAGGAATTTAATATGTCAATTTTGCGGCAACAATTATTAATATGTACAAGGACAAGGAAAAACATAACCCTTCCTTGTTACTAAATAACACTTAAAATAATATAAAAATGTTTTGACTATTATTTGAACTTGAAAAATAATAATTATTAATAACAACTAACTCATAACAAACCATAACTCAGCAATTAAGTAAATCTTATTTTCAGGCAGAAGACTCTTGTAAATGCAATGGATGGAAGAACCCTAACCCTCCTCCAACTCCTACCAGACTGGACCTTTCTCAGCCGCTGGCTAACCTTACAGATCCTTGTCGTAGCTGTGGTCACACCCTGGGTTCTCACATCTCACATTTGCATGATATTCCCGAGGATGAACTTAACAGACTTCTGTGTATGGTCATTGATGTCGAGAACTTATTTATGTGTGTGCACAAAGAAGAAGATGCTGACACCAAACAAGTTTATTTCTATTTATTTAAACTTTTGAGGAAAGGAATTTTGCAAATGTCAAAAGTGACAGTGGAAGGACCTCTTGGAACACCTCCTTTTGAAAAACCAAGCATTGCAAAGGTAAAGCATTAAAACCAAATCTTGGTTTTTTCAGACAGATCTGGCTCCAGTTATTCAAAAAGTGGATAACTCTATCCACCAGATAAATCACTATCCATTGGATAGCACTGACTTGTCCACTGGATAGTGATTTAACTGGTGGATACACAATGTAGTGCTATCCAATGTTGAAATAACTGGGACCAGTTCCTTAGTTTGCTAAATGGTTAATGCAATGGAGAAAGGGACAACTTAATGGGAAATTAGACAGGAATGGCATCTACCTTATACAAAGTGTCTGGTCAGTGAAATTTGAGTACCGGTACTCTCCGTCGTCAAAAATTGCACCATTACATTGAACCATACGTCATTAATGAGCTTGCTGACCAGTGGGACACCTTGCACAAAGAATAGGATAAATGGCTTGGCTTATACCCAGAGTTCTTGGTTTTAGTACCCCTGACATGCTTTGTGGAGATGCTGGGTTGTCCCTTTTCCAGTACTTTTCAGGATAACCAATGTAACACTATATAAATTACTGCCTCTTTATACATATTGCTGACATAACTCGATTCTGATTGGCTGAGAGCAGTGCAGTTCAAGTGTAACACAGTACAAAAAGTGTAATACCAATGCATATTACACATCGAAATTCTGGATTATGATTGGCTAATAAACAATAGGGTTTGGTCAGAACCAATCAGATCTTTTGTTTTCAAATCAAGCGCGCACCCTGGATGGCGCAATATATGGCACAATTTTTCCCTGATTGCATGATACGCGTGCGTTTCTTCTGCTTAACCATCTCGAAATTTTTCATGTACATTATTAATAAGTAATCACATGATTTTTCTCATGCAATTTGGATTAAATAAGCACTTGTAAATTTTTCAAAGACTACAAATTGCACTCGCCCTACGGCCTCGTGCAATTTTGGTCATCTTTGAAAAAAATTACTTGTGCTTATTTATTCCAAATTATACTCGAAATCATGTGATTACCTGTACTAATATTAGTGCATAGAAAAAAGAGTATAAAAAAACAACTCCAGCTGTCTTCCATGCAGTTTTGCAGGAAGGTAATTAAAACCTAGCACAACAAACTGAAAAAAAAGGAAAGAAAATAATATTAATAAACTTCATGAAGAAAAGCATTGACTTCATTGAAAGATATGTTAGTGTTATTCCTATTTTTACATTATTCTTTTCTGGTGTGTGTGAATGACTCTGGAAAGAAAATGAACCTTGAAATGGGGTTATAGCCCTTATCATCATCATCACCATCATTCTCTTTTGCCTCTCCAGGCCGTTCTTAACTTTGTTCTTTACAAGTTTGGCCACCTTCCACAAAGGGAGTGGCAAATAATGCATGACTTGGCAAAGATGTTCTTACACTGTGTGAATCACTGGAAACTGGAAACTCCA
>NC_090876.1:50646895-50651895 GCF_036669935.1 Montipora foliosa
AGACTCCAAATCAATTTTAGGTAAAACAATTTGTAAGCATGAGCCTCCTTCAAGACCACAATACATTTATAATTGTACATTTTATACATTCAATAAATTATACAAAATTTGGGTGTAGCTACAGGGTTGTAGGAAAATTTCCAGTAGTCAGCTGTGTTTCATATGAGTTCATACAATTTGACAGTGCAAAAGGGAGTATTGAACCTCTTAAAATATATCTTCTCATGTTTTTTGATCATTATGTGATTATGTTTATGCCCTTGCTCTCTAAGAAGGGAACCAGGTAAGTCTTCTCTGAAGCAATAATAATTTGATTACAAACTCGTTGAGAATTAACATCTGTTTTTTTTTCTTTTTTTGCAGGAGATGTCCCTCTGGAAGTGTTAACTCAGATAGTTGCAAAATTATCTGACCCTTCAGCCATGCTAGGACCAGAAGTATGCAACACATGCATGTTCTATAATTTTAGTTTGTTACTTATCATTTCTTCATTGGATTCTCCCTCCTTTTTCTTCTAACACAATAGCCATCTCATTCCCTAGGGTGGTTTGTATCCAGGGACCCATAGTGCCCGAGATGAAGCAGCACGTTGTGAAGAAAGAAGAGGTGTGATAGAATTTCATGTTGTTGGCAACTCATTCAACAGGCAGCCATTGAGGCAAACTCTACTGTGGCTTGTTGGATTACAGAATGTGTTTTCCTATCAGCTACCAAGAATGCCAAAAGAGTACATTTCAAGACTTGTATTTGATCCGTAAGTCATCATTAATGTACCAGATGATTGTGCTTAAACTTCGACAGCAGGAGAACCTTGAACTTGTTCGCAGTGTTATGTAGTCATTGCCGACCTGTTAGCCTGGAACAAATGTTCAGGATCTTGAGGGTTTTTACCTTGGCTTTCTCAAACTCATTAACCCTTTCACCCCCGTGGGGTTCCCCATTGATGAGTAAAATCGTCTGGCGTTAGACAGAGTAAAATCTATAAGTGGCACTCTTGGGAGTGAAAGGGTTAATTATTCGTGAACATGAGATCATCCAACCAAGAGATGCCAATTTTGTCATACATGTGCATTTGGCTGGAAACCCTGGCGAAACACTGGTCTGAGGCATTATCTGTGAGTTTCATGCAATCAAACTCTAGTGAACTTGATGTGAATATTGATAATAACACGAATTTGAATACTTTAAAACAAAGACACCAACATGGACAAACAACCTTTATTAATAGCCTTTCTAATAAGAATTAACAACTCATTTTCTAAGGAAAACAAATTCATTCACTTGTTTACATTAATGTTTATTATTGAATTTTTCCATTTTTCTTCATTCCTGAGGAGCGATTGAGAAGCTATATCAAAAACCTGTGCAATGCGTTTCATCAGGATTTCCAAACACTCGTTTTTTAGTCGTGGATACGCGAAGCATATCAATGACTACCATTAGTGGTCCGAATATGCGAATTTGTCACTCACTCAGATGTAAACTAATCGATAAGTCAACGACCAATTATCGATTTTTTCAAGACATGCCAATTTGTCACTCAGTTGAATAATTCAAATCGACATGGCAAGGATCAAAATCGATTTTCCGACGTTTCACTTTCTGAAGTAATGCGGCAACGTAATGCGTTGAAATATTCTTCGACTTTTCTTCGTTCGTTTCGATGGGATTGATCTTCGTTTCAGTCAGCATGTATTACTGAGCCATTGTTTAGTGGAAGGCTTAAGGTGTCACTGTGCTATGTGTGTTAAAAATGAATGCAAAGAGACATTTGCTTGTCGATCCGCCAAGTTCACAGGTCCACTGGTATTAGCAAAGGAGCGCGCTGTGAGATTGCTGTGGACAGTGACAACTGCGCTCACCTGTCATTATTTCATCATTCTGTTGGTTACATTCAATACCTGTAAAGTATACTTGTAACACATTTAAAAGCTAAAGATGCTTAAATGTGAAAGACATGGTTAAAAGCTCTCGATAGTTGTGTTTACATGGTTGAGAAATACCCAGTTGTTTTTGGTATCACCTTGTTGTACTTGAACAGTGAAGCATTTCTTTTACGATAAAAATCAAACACGAATTGGCCTCTTTAGCTTGCACGTTTTCCCATTGCAGACCAAGAGATGTTCTCGATAGGATTCTCCTTTTGTTTTTTCATAAGTTATTCATGCATTTATAAATAAGGGCATGCATTAGACGACATTTGAAAGAAACTGTTCTCTAGAGTAACATCATGTGGTCTGAAATGGGAAAAACAAAACGTACAAGCTGAGGAGGTCAATTTATTCTTTCCTAGCAAAATGGTTATCCTCTGGTACTTTCGTAGGCTTTTAACAATCTCGTAAAAAGTTCAAAGGAGGTCTACCTAATTCAATACAAAAGAATCAAAACTATTTCCAATAATGTAAGCCTAAACAAAATGGTTGGTAAGTGATTGTCTCTATTAACAAAATCTTATCATCATTAAGTAAAGTACGATCGTCCGGGTGAGTGTAGTCCTGAGAAGGACTGTTTGAGATGACATTGACTGACGTTTCGACGTCGAAACGTCAGTCAATGTCATTTCAAACAGTCCTTCTCAGGACTACACTCACCCGGACGATCGTACTTTACTTAATGATATGACTCCTGGGTTCAAACCATTTACAAAATCTTATCATGTTAATGCAGTTAACAGATAACCACATTTCGTCGCAAGTTCTCCTTTGATTGAATTTTAAGTATGTAACAGAAACTGGCATCTGTGATCCTGAAGGATGTGGTTTGACCTTGCAAATCACTGCCATTGTCACTGAAGGGAAAGTGACGTTTTTTTTTCTCAAGTCGAAAGTTGCTCTAATAATTTTATTATTGTTGATAACCTCGAACTTGAAATCGAATTCAGATAAAACTCTGTCATTTATATGTAAATTGCCATAAAAATTCTGGCTCTCTCTTTGTCTCTGCATTGACCAAGTTTTGAATCAGTTTTTTTTAAATTTCAGGAAACACAAAACATTAGCACTTGTCAAAGACAACAAACCCATTGGAGGAATTTGTTTTCGTATGTTTCCCACACAGAACTTCACAGAAATTGTGTTTTGTGCTGTTACATCCAATGAACAAGTGAAGGTAACACTTTGATATGTTTACCAAGGGCTCACTGTAGTGTTTGTTCCGGGAAAGCTTGGAATACCTTCAGTTGACAAAGATCCTTTTAATAACAAACTTTGGTGGTGAGTGGCTGAGAAGATGTTGTATGACTGTGACAGACTTTATATCTTGATCCAATTTCAAATGACAAAGTTCATCAGTGGCAGGAATTTGTTGCCAGTTCATTTTTGGAATGTTTTATCAGAAAATTGTGGTTTGAAATATCTCAGGAGGTCTTTCAAAAATCCTCAAACAATCTTCATTGTAAAGATCTTTTGCTGAACTCAGTTTTGTAAGATGTGAATAATGCTATGCACTAGATAAATCACTTCCAATAGCTATAGCTAATAATAAGAAATTATGATTATTAAATTATTTTAGTAGAAGATGTCTGGATGGTGATTATTGTTATCTTGTGGATAGTGCTATCCACCCTCTAAATAACTCTTGCTTGGTCTTCAAAGATCTAGAGCTTCTTTCACCATCCAAGTGTGTGACAGCTAATAGCACTTATTTTTTTGCCTAGGGATATGGTACACATCTCATGAATCACCTTAAAGACTACCATGTGAAACATACAGTTCTGAATTTTCTTACTTATGCTGATGAGTATGCCATTGGTTACTTCAAGAAACAGGTAAAAAAAATTAGTCATAGATTGGTTAGATTTTGGGCGCAGTTGCTTTTTGATCAGTAAACATAGGCTCTATCTCAACTGCTATGTTGTTTCCTCAAGCCCTGTCCAGGAAAACAGTTCATGTTAATTAATGATAGTCCATATTGCCCAAAACGTTTTGTCCTGTGGAGGACAGGCATCCTCTCTGGGGTAGTACCTGTACTCAAAGTTATCTCATGCTGAGCCTGTCCCTTTTACTTTGTGTGTGATGTTACCTGTAGATTGGTTTTCTTGTTCAAAACTTGTTATTGTTGCAGGGCTTCAGTAAAGACATCAGAATGCAAAAGTCATCATACATTGGTTATATTAAAGATTATGAAGGAGCCACATTGATGCATGTGAGTTGACTTAATTGTGAATTTTTGCTTTTGCCGGGGGTGAGATTAAGTTGTTTTGTTGAATTGTCCTTCTTATTTTTTTCATTATTGTGAATTGTGACAGTGTGCCATCAATTCAAGAATTCAGTACACAGAATTTTCAACGATCATACGAAAGCAGAAAGAGGTAGGCTTTTTCTTTGAGGTGGCATTTTACATTTTAGAAGAACGGGCAAAGAAATGTTTCTGTTCTCTTTCACGATACATGCAGTTCTTGTTTTGTATGCATTTGTTTTGGCACTAGCAAGGACAATTTGTTTACAAATCCATAAATTGTATGTTAAGTGATCATTTCCTTCATTCTCATGAACTGTTTGTCTGATTAGGGTGTGATATTGTAAAAGACTAAATTAGATTCTTGTCACCCCTAGGGATTTGTTAAATCCGTACTCTCCTTAAATTCAAGTCCTGTACTGTACTAATACTCTTTTGTAGATTGTCAAGAAACTGATAGAGAAAAAGCAAACAGAAATTCGTAAAGTTTATCCAGGACTCAAGTGTTTCCAGGAAGGAGTACGGCAAATTCCCGTGGAGAGCATTCCAGGAATCCGTAAGTGTGCACTCACAACTCTTAAAAGTGAGTGGTGATATTATTGTTACTCTACAACTTTAAAACGAAACTTGGGAAGCAAACAGTTTTTTTGCTTGATTTTTCTGTCACAGGCGAAACTGGATGGAAACCTTCGTTGACGAAAAGGTCAGTTTATTTATTATTGCTGTGTGGTTCTTGAGTGTGCAGTTTTGTCACCACTTTTGCACCCTATTTTGAATTCACAATCCTCAGTTTACGTCCAAAATGTGAAATGTTTTTCTACTAC
>NC_090876.1:50656895-50661895 GCF_036669935.1 Montipora foliosa
TAAGATATTATTTAGCTATTTAGAGTTTGCAGCTTTAGCCGAGGCTTCTAGACGGCACAACGTAAGATTGGTATAAGGCCATTGGATTCCGAGGAGGGATTATATGGAATATTTATTCTCTTGGTGTTTTACTCTTAAAGGCATTCTCGTCACCAGAGCCTCGGATCGGTCCAAGGCTCTGGGACACTCTATGTCGGAGAACATGCACCGTTGCCAAAAGTTGGTTATTTGAACCCTACGGCGCCTGCTCACTCCTCTTGCTAACATGAATGCACCAATTGGATACGCTTCTGATTGATCTTCACGAAAACCAACGAGAAGACACTTTGTTTCAGGGTTCCCCAGAGCTCTTGTCTCCCTCAATCAAAAGAAGAGCTGTGGGATCGAGATTGTTTTAAAGGGAGAGTTTCACGTCTCTGCGCATGGGCAAACTTTCATGTCAGCCCAACTAATTCCATTGTTGTTGAAACAATAGAAAGCACTGACACAGAAAAAGGAAACAATGCCATAGAAGTGTAATTACCCATTTGAATTACTTTTTCAATTATTTCCTTTGTGTTATGAACCTACTGCATGCGAATAGATAACTCGTGCGTAGAATAAAATGTTCGACTCGTACAATAAATTTGATATTTTCTTTGTAAACCCGCAATATCTTCCACCAAATTTAGGCATTATTCATTCGGTGTATTTGCCGTAGTACTCTCAGTGATTAATGAACATCATCTGGTTCAGTAAGAAACCGTAAAATTTACAAACTGCTAGCACATTCTCGTCACCAGAGCCTCGGATCGACCCAACGCTCTGGGAAACTCTATGTAGGAGAACATGCGCTGTAGGGTTCTTATAGCCAAATATTTGCTATTTGAACCTTACGGCGCCTGCTCTCTCCTCGTGCTAACATGAATGCACCAATTAGAGACGCTTTTAGTTGTTGTTCATGAAAACCAATGAGATGATACTTTGTTTCAGGGTTCTCCAGAGCTCTTCTCTCCCTCAGTCAAGAGAAGAGCTGTTGGGTCGAGATTTCTGCTTCCGCTAAAGCTTAAACATGCGCAAAACCGTGAAACTTCCCCTTAACATTATATTTTCCGTTTTCAATGTTGATTTTCCTCTATTAGACTTTGAGCAGGAAGATAATATATTTTTTCCATTTTTAGTGATCGATTTAAACGTTAACGTTTTTTTTTAACACTCGTTTTTCACTTGTTTTTTTGCGATGAAAAATAATTGACTAGTGAAGCACTTGAAAGCCAAATTATTGAAATTGTCTACTATTTCATATTTCGCAAAACTTTGGAGACTGCTGGCGGTGTGGACTTTAATTCCTGTCGGTACTTGTTATTCTTTCATTATAGTTCCCCAATTTTAATTGCCCTGAAGGGTCATGTGCCTTCAGTAAGTAGTGTACATTTCTTTTCACTAAGATTCCACGAGATAAGATTAACGCAAGCATTTAGGCCAAATCAGAGATTAATATAAATGATAAACAAGGGCGCCGATGTTCCCGTCACCAGTGGAGAATTTACAACGAACTTAGAATATCACTTTACTTGCGTTGCACTGGGACCCAGCTTTGAAAGTCTCGGGACAATCTAATCAGTTCTGCGTACAGGAAGCACTTGATGACACCTGCCTCGAGCTTGCACCAGTGTGAATCTATCGCGTTGACGCCGATCTCTTTTTTGACATGAAGTGTAAACTTTTCGAAACTGCTAGTCACCGCAACCGGAAATGGGATCTCATGTATAGTTTCATGTATGGTATGGTTCTTTACAAAAAGGAATAATTTCTTGTGTGTTGTTTATACGTCAAAACACAAAGCTTTGAGAAAATGGATCCACTACTTCCCAGGTGAGAACAAGTGATATTAGCCTGGCATGGTCATAGATTGGTCAGGTTGTAAACTGATAAACTTAAACCTTTTGTTTATCCCCGCATCGTAGCACGTTGGGGGAATCACGCGAAAACAATTATATTGTATTTAGTATTCTGCCTGTGCTTGCCACTGCTTGTAGTGGAAAGCTAATAGTATTTGCACGAAACTCAAACCCAGGTCCCGTGCAATGGCATTGCTTTCCACAAACTGATCTATCAAGCCAGGTTGGAGTAGTATTGCTGGTTACTAAAACCTTTGTGTGCATTTTCCAAACAGATCTTCGGACCATGACTGAGAGACTAAAGAGTGGTTATTTTAGCTCCAAGAAGCTGTTTATTGCAGATATGATGAGGATTTTTACCAACTGTCGCACTTACAATGCTCCGGACACCGAATACTACAAATGCGCCAATACCGTGGAACGATTCTTTCTCAGCAAAATAAAGGAACTTAGAAAGGGTTGAGCACAGCTTGAAAAACTCCAGTTATTTTCGGCTTTGCTGAGGTGTAAAAAAGAAAACGAAAGACAAAAAACAAAATAACACCATGTGTTAATAAATGCAATGAAATAAATGTACATGTATATATATGTATTTGAAGTGTGGGATATAGACGAAGCAGTCAAGTGATCCTCACACTTCAATAACTGGAGAACTTGTCTGTTATAGTCACCTGAAAAATTCATGTGACTCCAACGGGATTTGAACCCATGTTCTCTGCGATATCATGGCGGTGGAAGCCACGCAGTTGGGAGCAGGAGCCCGTTTCTTGAAAGTCCCGAAACTTTACGGGCCATTTTCGGGTGTCACAATTCCCTTTGTATCTCAAGAATAGAGGGGATTTAAGTCCTCAAACTTTACAGACATGTTTTTTTTGGTTAGTATGAAAACATGTTAAAAGATCGGATTTCCAAAACAAGCGGTTGGCAGTTTCACAAGGGGCTTTTCGGGCCCGAAAAGTTTTCGGGACTTTCGAGAAACGGGCCCCAGGCCTCGGTTGTTCGAAAGGTGGATAACGCTATCCAGTGGATAGTGATTTATCCATTGGATAGCGCTATCCACTCTTTGAACAACTGGGGCCAGGGTCCCGTTTCTCGAAAGTCCCGAAACTTTACGGGCCATTTTCGGGTGTCACATTTCCCTCTGTATTTCAAGAACGGAGAGGATGTAAGTCGCCAAACTTCACAGACTTGTTTCTTTTAGTTGGCTTGAAAACATGTTAAAAGATCGGCTTTCCAAAACAAGCTCTTGGCAGTTTCACAAATGGCTTTTCGGGCCCGAAACGTTTCGGGACTTTCGAGAAACGGGCCCCAGGTCAATTTATCATTGTGCTGATGTGCTTCCCCGTGAAAGGACTCGATGAATGAAATGAATGTACTTGTATATGTATTTGAATTGCGGGCTATAGACGAAGGAGTGAACTGATCCTCTCTCTTAACTGGGAAATTTGAACAACCGTTTGAATACCGTTGGAGCCATAGGAATTTTTCAGGCGACTAGAAGAGACAATCACTCAAACTTTCCAGTTAAGTGCGATGATCACTTCACTGCTTCGTATTAAATATAATATTAACAAAACAGGTTTAGTGCCTCTTTCGCTCGTAATAGGAAACTTGGGCAGCCGTTCATCGTTACTAAATGGTAAAAGGGTGTAGTGGGAGAAAGAAGTACCCTTGCAGGTCGAGGCATTTATTTTCTTGCTTAAGTTCCACGTCCTTAATTCGCACGCAATATGCTAGACAACGTCTCGTTCTTTGTAGCTCTTTTTTTCAATGGTTCATTTGTTGTTTCACTTTTGCACAAAAGCAAAAAGAAAACCCCCTTTGTGCTATCCGCTCTTTCACGAAGTGTAACGTCATTGTGTCGACCGTGAGAACCGCGTGCTCTGCTGATGTCACAGTGTTTTGTTTGAGAGAAGTAACTCACAAAGTTAAGTTGGGCTAATAATTCATGCTGGCCCACCGTGATTCAGCACAAACCATTGTTAACAATTGTTAGCTGTCGTTTGGACGTCTGACGTTGACGTCCCCAACAAATTTTCTCGGTTAACGGTCTTCGATAGTTCGACTTAGAATTAGACTTAACTGGTTAGAGTGTAATATATGAAGTGCTAGTTTTGTACCCCATATGAACCATGTGAGCGTTAGCCCTACTAATAGAAATGGACCTACACAAGGACAGAGAAACTGAACTCTGACCAGGGTGGGAAGAGTTTTTCTCTGTCCTTGTGTGGGCCCATTTCCATTAGCAGGGCTAACGCTCATATGGTTCATATGGGGTACAAAACTAGCACTTCACATTACACTCTAATCAGTTAAGTCTGTTCAAATTATAAGTGCTACTCGGCCAACGTTTGCAAACACGTAGTCATTCCTTCGACTTAGAATTAGTCGAGCTATTTTTGACCTGAATTGGAAGAAACGCCGATGATGTTAGTAGGCCACCATCTATTTCAGAAAAAGGAAATATTGGGAACTGGAGTTTAAACTAAGCGATGGGGGGCGGGGGTTTCACGTGACATCACGCCGCCATGTTCGTAGACGAAAACAAAAGACCTCTCAAAAACTTCCTTCATTCGTCCACCATCAGTTGCAGCATTGTCACCTTAGGCTCAAGAGATTAGTTGAGAATGACACTATCCTGACTGTTGGTTTTATTGCGATACTGATTACACTGACAGTATTATCAATATAAATGGTACTTAAGGTCGTAAAAATGCTTACAATACTCCTTTTACAACTGCTTACAACATTAAAAAGCAACGCTTTATCCTAACTAACATTACACTACAAACAATTTAAATTCAAGTTAAAGAAAGGCCGGAATTAAATGATTTGTAAACTGATACTGAAATATTACTCTCTTGTTCTTTTGATTTGTGGTATTGACGCCACGGAAAAAAAACGGAGTCATTGGCGATATATATCTTTGACTTATTCTATTAAAATACGAATGCTTTTTTCCTTGAAAAGATTTCAACGAGACCCAAACACCTTAGTCATTTTTTCAGTTTAAGGGTACGTGACCGGACCATGACACAAGTTAGTTACAGCATCCCACTAAGTATATTGTTTCCAAACTTCCGGTGAAAGTGATCTCTTTCGCACAAGCCGGAGAAAACT
>NC_090876.1:50666895-50679395 GCF_036669935.1 Montipora foliosa
TGAGGAACTTGATAAAAACAAGAGCGAATTAATTATTCTAAAGAAAGAGATTGAAGCGCTTAAACTTATGCATGAGCAGATATCCAAGGAGGTTGGGGTCAAAGAGGGTATTACCCAGGTTAAACAAGAACAGGTTAATTTACAGCCAGGTGATGGTGTGTTCCCCTTCCAGTCCCTCATTGAGTCCACAAGTGTACTTAGACGTCAGTTCAAGATAGTAGGCCAGATTGGAGACCCAGATCAAAAGGATAAGTTGAATTACAACTCATTACGGAGACAAATTGATACAGGTGTTGAGCAAAAGTACAAGGAGCATGAGATTGTGGATGGGGTTATTCGCGCCATCAGCCCAGGGCTTGTTTTAAGAAGTTATCTAGAATCCTTAACGACCTTGTCTCTTGAGCGTCTCAAGAAAATCCTTCGTAGCCATTATGGGGTTAAGAACACTACGGAACTATACCAAAGTTTAGCGTCTATTTGCCAAAGTGGGAAAGAAACACCACAAGCATTCCTAATGAGAGCCCTTGACTTAAGGCAAAAGATACTCTTTGCAAGCCAAGAAGGGGAAGACTCCTTGAAGTATGATGCTTCGCACATTCAGCAACTCTTTCGTAGAACCGTTGAGACTGGGCTACAAGATGAGAGTATCAGAATCAAACTTCGGCCTTACTTGGCCAACCCACTGGTTGAAGATGAAGAACTCATTCACCAGGTGAATGTTGCCGTTTCGTCTGAAGAGGAACGGCTTCGCAAACTGAAGAGCCAGACCAAAACTAAGCCAGCCTATGTGACGCAGATTGGTCAAGAGGCAGAGTCACCAGGAGTACCTTCTAGTAAAGTCCCCACCGTGAAGAAGGATCCTAACCTACCAAACCGGGCAAAAACAGAACTTCAAGAACTCAAGGCTGAGGTGGAAGCATTGAAGACGGAGGTTAAGAGTAGATCAGAAGCGAACGCCCAACCAGTCCGACAGGGAGGAAACAGTTGGAGTTATGGAAGGGGTTGGGAACGACGGGAAGCAAGACCCCGACCATCCAAATGCCAGTCCTGCTTTGAGAAAGGGGAAGAACGGTGTAACCACTGTTTTAAAAGTGGGAGCGATAGCCACTATGCCATTGGTTGCCGACAGGGTCAGTCACCAGGACAGAGATCGCTAAACGAGAGACGGCTACTTGTGCGGGACCAGAAGTAGCCGAGCCCCCACATGTGTCCCACCAATGTAACTGCTGCGCCAAAACCGAAACACAAGTCCCTTATCAACGCTGTTCCCAGTGCCAGGCAGTGTGGTATTGCTCTAAAAGATGCCAGAAAGAACAGTGGTCCGCCCATAAGACGATTTGTCAAGCAATTAAGGAGCTGTCACAAAGAGAGAATCAAGTAATCCTTGAAACCGCATTTATCAGCCACCTGACACCCACACAGCATGCAAAAGTTGTCAATCTAGTTGGAAAAAAATGTACAGTTAAGCGTTTACTTGATGACAATGAAGTTACTGCCTTATGGGACACTGGTGCCCAGGTCTCGATAATGACAAGAGACATGCTGGAGGAAAAACTTCCAGGAACAGTGGTGAGGGATATATCAGAACTGATCAGTGTAGGACTTGACCTAACCGCAGCTAATGGAACCAAGATTCCTTTCATTGGATGGGCTGACGTGAGGGTGCGACTTCCTTCATCGGCGGAGGAGGTGCGAGACGTGCATGTTCCATTTCTGATTACAGTTGATCGGCTAGAAATGCCAATATTGGGCTACAATGTCATTGAAGAATTAGTAAAGATGTCTACTCAAGAAGGAGAGTCTACATCATCATTCAACATTTTAAGTGCTTTCAAAAAAGGATTCACAGATAGTGATGAGAGGCAGCTGGAAACTTTGATTAACTTGATTCAAGCCCCAAGTGATGATTACCTTTGCACTGTCCGAACTTCAAAGAGAGACATTATCATCCCGAGGGGCCAGATTGTTAATGTTTCATGCAGGGCAAATACTGGGCCTGTGTCAGCAACGATACCAGTTCTGTTCGAACCTGATGAAATGGCTCAATGGCCAACCGGTCTCCAGATTTATGAAACGCTAAAGACTGTTAAGAAGGGATCTGTGTCACGAATTGATATTGAAGTCCATAATACAAGTCAACATGACATTACACTTCCCAACCGCACCCCACTGGGAAGATTGCAGTTAGTTAAGTCTGTTACACCCATGGAAGCCCGATTAGCCAAAGAGAAGGGGCCCGAAACTTGTCGTAAAGACGACTCATGTACCCCTACTGGAGTAGACGATGAAGGACTTTGCAAGGAGCCAAATAATGCTGTGCCTGAGGTTGACATGACTAGTCTGACAACGGAACAAAAGGAAGTAGTACAATGGATGTTGAAAGAAGAAGCGGCCTCATTCGCAACAAATGAAGATGATATAGGGTGCATGGAAGGTCTTCAGATGGATATTGAATTGTCAGACAGTACACCCGTTCAGCGGAATTACGTGTCAATCCCACGGCCCCTTTATCAAGAAGTGAAGAGCTACATCGAAGACCTAATGAACAAACGGTTCATCACCAAATCACGATCATCTTATTCGTCGCCAGTAGTGTGTGTTAGGAAGAAGGATGGCACTCTTCGACTGTGTGTGGACTATCGCGAATTAAACCGTCGTACCGTTCCTGACAGACACCCCATTCCAAGAATACAAGAAACCCTGGATAGCTTAGGTGGTAATTCGTGGTTTAGCGTCCTAGATCAGGGCAAGGCTTACCATCAGGGCTTCATAGCACTAGAAAGCCGACCATACACCGCGTTCATCACACCGTGGGGTTTATATGAATGGGTTCGTATACCCTTCGGGTTGACAAATGCGCCCGCAAATTTTCAACGATACATGGAACATTGCCTTGGCGAATTGAGGGATGAAATAGCCATTCCCTATTTAGATGATGTCATCGTTTTTAGCCAGTCCTTCGAGGAACATGTGGAACACATGCGAAAAGTACTCAAGCGCCTCCGGCAGCAAGGTATCAAACTCAAGCCGTCCAAATGTAAACTGTTTTGAAGAGAAGTTTGTTTCCTGGGACGTATTGTTTCGAAAGATGGATATAGAGTGGATCCCAGCGGAATAACTGCTGTGACCACCCTTGCAGAAAAGAACCCAAGGACTGTCGGGGAAGTGAGACAGTTAATTGGATTTCTGAGTTACTATCGTCGTTATATTCCCAATTTTGCCTGTCTCGCCAAGCCCTTGTATGGACTGTTAAACACACCAAAGCCTGAAAGGACACCCAAGCATACTGTGAGGAGGGCCTCCGACAAAAGGAATGGCCAGTTACCATCTGCAACACCAATTACGTGGACAAAAACCCATCAACAGTCATTGAGAGAACTCATTGGATATCTGACTAATCCACCGATTATGGCCTATCCAGATTATGAAAAACCATTTATTGTTCACACGGATGCATGTAATGATGGCCTTGGTGCGGTCCTCTATCAGCGACAGGATGGGAAAACCAGAGTCATCGCATATGTGTCCCGCACTCTTACACCCGCAGAGAAGAACTATAACCTTCATGCCGGAAAACTCGAATTTCTGGCCTTGAAATGGGCAGTGTCGGACCAATTCCGGGACCGGGATTATCTATATTATGCACCCGAATTCACAGTGTATACCGATAACAACCTGCTGACATACATACTGACTTCCGCAAAGCTGAATGCGACCAGCTTACGCTGGGTTGGCGAACTAGCAGATTTCAGGTTCCAAGTGAAATACCGTCCAGGCAAGTCCAATAGTGATGCTGACACGCTGTCACGAATGCCTCTGAACATTGAAGATTACATGGCCACGTGCAGTGAAAGAAGCAGCTTAGAGGTCGTACAGGCAACTATCTGTTCCGTGCAGTTCCAAAGTCGAGGTGACTTTCCGTGGCTAACAGCTGTAACTGATTCGATTACAGCCCTAGACGATGACAACATTATTACAACAGACCAGCACATTGACCTTAAGCAAGCGCAAGAATTAGATCCAGTGATTAGCAGGGTTATGCACTTCATACAGTCAGGGAAGAGACCTTCAGTCAGAGAAAGTAAAGCTGAATCCAGGGACGTACAGCGGCTGCTGTTCGAGTGGAACAAACTGATCCTAGGAAACGACAATGTATTGTACCGTAAAACAAGCACAAACGAACAGGTTGTATTACCCCGGAAACTTCGTAGGATTATTCTTAAAGAACTCCATGAGGACATGGGCCACTTGGGTGCTGAAAGAGTGTTTGATTTGACAAAAGCAAGATTTTACTGGCCACACATGAAAAATGATATCACACACTTTGTTACCAAAGTATGCAGATGCATCAAACAAAAACCACCTGTGATCAAGCAGCGAGAGCCACTTAACCCAATTGTCACCACAGCGCCCTTTCAAATGGTCTCACTGGATTTCCTCCATGTTGAAGCAAGCGCAGGAGGCTATCAGTACATCTTGGTAGTGATGGATCACTTCACCCGGTATGCTCAAGTTTACGCAACCAAAGATAAGTCTGCAAAGACTGCAGCAGAGAGGGTATACAACGATTTCATCTTGCGTTTTGGAGTCCCTGAAACAATCCACCATGATCAAGGCGGTGAATTTGAGAACAAACTGTTTTACAATCTGGATAAACTTCTTGGAACTCGTCATTCAAGAACTACGCCGTACCACCCCCAGGGAAATGGTCAGGTTGAACGCTTCAACAGGACATTGCTTTCAATGCTCCGGACTCTGCCAGAAAAACACAAGTCAAGGTGGCGTGATCACCTGAACAAAGTGGTACATGCATATAATTGCACGAAGAATGACTCGACAGGTTACGCCCCATTTTTCCTCCTATTTGGCAGACCCCCGTGTCTCCCTGTTGACCTGATGTTTAACCTTAAACCAGCCACTGGATTCAGTTCCTACCCAGAATATGTTAGAAAGTGGCGAAATGCTATGTCAGAAGCTTACAAGATAGCTTCAGAAACTGCCCAGCGGAATGCTCAGCGGGGAAAGAAACAGTATGACAAGAAGGTACGACACATCGTGCTTATGCCTGGAGACAGAGTGCTTGTTCAAAACCTTAGTGAGCGAGGCGGACCAGGAAAACTGAGGTCATACTGGGAAAACGAGGTGCACATAGTTGTGGAGCAAAAGGGCAATGGCATGCCAGTCTACGAAGTCCGACCAGAATCGGGAGCCAAGCCATCCACAGTACTTCACCGCAACTTACTGCTACCATGTACTTACTTACCTGTGGGCGAATCCAATCTACCAGTTTCTCAAACCTCCCGAAGTGGTCGTAGACAACGTAAGCGGATGCATGTGCCACAGGACAAGCAGTTTGCCCAAGACTCGTTCACGGCTAGCCAAGACGAAGACAACAGCAATGAAGATACCGGTATCCCATCACTTGTACCAAGTCAACTGCAACCGTGTGTCCGGCCCGGTAATAGTGCGGTCAACCAAGACTCTCCCGTTATTGGCAACAACTATCACTGTGAACAGGAGGATGTCCCAGAGCCACCTAATGATGATGCACCAACCGAGAGTGTCCATGTGACGTTTGAGGCAGCCAATGAGTCAGAGCAATCCAGCGTCCTGGAAACCAATGAGTCTGAGGAACGACGTCCACAAAGGCTTCGGAGAGGCCCTGTCCGTCTGACATACGATGTTCTAGGCCAGCCCGTGTACTACCCTGCCGTAACTACTAACATACATTCTGTTTCAGGGTCAACATACCCAGCTCCTGTATCCTTCGGGTTGACACCTCCATATCTGCCGTCATGTCATTGGCCGCAGTATGGACTACCCATCCAACCCATGTATTATTTCTGTGCTTAAATACACCTTGACGAGGTGCGCACCAGGAGTACAAGAATATGACTAATATGTTTGTTTTACACTTAAAAAAAAAGACTTGACCAAGTGAACATGTTTTATATTAACAAATGAGCACTAGGCTCTTAAGGATCTATTCTTTCAAAACCAAGAGGCAGTAACCGTTACCGCCGAGTAAAAATATTGAAACTAGTCGCATAAAGGACACTGTGGACCTGCGCAACCCACCGATGTAGACCTACATATGCCAGTCAAGTGAGACAATCAGCATGTTGTAAACAGAGGTTCAAATGTTGATGAATCCGTTTTTTTTAAGGGGGGAGAGTGTGATAGTTAGCTCCCAGACCCCAAACGGGTGTAATTCCCCCATAGGCCCTTGTGGTCGGAAAAAAAAAAAAGCACATGGTTAAAATGTTTGTAGATTTGATTGTTTTGCTCGCCGTTTCGCGAAGGTAAAACCGACTCTTCTAAGCTCTATCGAGGTCGAGAGTTACACACGTGCGTTTTTCATTTTTGTCCATTTCTTTGCCGTTGTTAGCAAAGCAACAACGTGAAATTACGAAGTTTGAGGTGTTATGGAGAACATCAGCACCTGGAGATAAATTTTCATTTTTCTTTCCTAAATTAAGCGCCGCTCGTAACGGTTTCATTCCTCAGAGGGACTGAAACACCTTTGTCATATTAAAAGGCTTGGAATAGTCGCAAAGTGATCGCAATAATGTGAATTTATGTTTTTACATGACGTTCTCGTTGCCGTTCCCGTCGTCGTTGCTAAAGCTCCCTATTGGGTCCATGGAGGGGACATAACAAGTAGTTTTTGAGCAGAGGTAGAGGTTGTGAACCCATTGACTTCTGAACTGCCACCCATTGATGAGTAAAATCGTCTGATATTAGGCAGGGTAAAATCCATTCAAGTCTCACTCCCAGAGGTCAAGTCTTTGTATGGAGGTAAATAAAAGTCTCTGCTTACAAGCCAGAAGGCCCATCAGTCCGGCACTTATCTCCGGTTTCATTAGCATGAAGCTACTAGGAGTATTTCTACTCCCCCCTGGATGGGATGCTAGTCCATCGCAGGGTTACCCCCAGCATTTCGCCAGTACCCATTTATACACCTGGGTGGTGAGAGGCACCGTGAGAGTATAGTGTCTTGCCCAAGAACACAACACAATGTCCCCAGCCAGGACCTGAACCTGGACCACTCGACCTGGACCACTCGATCCGGAGCTTTTAACCCATTGACTTCTGATTACTGCCTCTCATTCATGAGTATAAAATCGTCTGGTATTAGACAAGGTAAACTTCATTAATTGAGTCTCTGGGGGTCAATGGGTTAAAGGGGACAGTTTTTTTGTGGAGGTAGAGGTTATATTGACCCTTGATTCCTGACTCCCCTCCCCCATTGATGATTAAAATCGTCTTGTGTTAGACAGGGTAAAGTCTCCAGGGTTCAATGGGTTAATTATTAGACAGTGTCATTTGTCTTAACTGCTGAGTACATGTATTCTGGTCCCAGGACTTCTCTTAGGTAGATCAGTTGACCAGGAAGGTCTAGCTTAGCCATCTTTATTTTTTGATTGGCACAGAGTTACTTTGCAGATTTGAACAACTTACTTTTCCTTGCCTCACAGTGTTTGTAATGATTTCTTTGTCACTGACATGAAAATTATCAAGAAACCACGGCAAGTAGAATGTTCTGAATTATTGATTAGCTATAAAACAGAAAATAAATTAGTGCATACAGTTGAACCCCTATTGAACGGTCACCCTCGGGAAAATAGATAGTGGCTGCTTAGTGGTGGAAAAAACAATACAAAAGCCCTCATCAGGACTTTGATTACTGGCCAGCTAATAGGGGTGGCCATTTCTTAGGTGGTGGCTTAATAGGGGTTTTACTGTGATTCATGAAAAAGGAAAGACTGGCTGTCTCCCCCATATTGCTACTGTACTACAGGTCTCCTATCTAATTCATTTATTATTTAATTTATTCCTTCAACATCAAATATTTTGGTGACCCTTTACAGGAGACTGTAGTACTGAACTTGTCCAGAAGATGTGTAGGTTTTCTAAAGAGTTTGAGCCTAAAGGGATGCAAGAGCGTCGGAGATGGAGCGTTAAGGTATCCAAAACACTGAGGTTTTCTTCGTTCATGTATCCTACAACAGCAACCATCAGTCATTTGTTTCTCTTCTGCCATTTGAACCCTCCACCCATGTCCAGTAGAACTTTTCACAGGATATTAAAACTTATAATTATTTAAATTTATAATGAGTCAATTATTATAGATTTGAACCAATTTGAGCAAATTATTTTTGGCCATAAATTTCCTCTTACCATGTAGCGACCATATATGCACATATATTTGTTTATTTCATTGACTTAAAAGTCCCAGACTCTGGCCGAGACACTTGATCACACAAGCCCCCAGTTCTATGCAAGGATATATGTTGGTCTTGTCACTTTGCTCACCTATCCTGTGTCAACCTGCACTCCCGAACACAGTTTTAGTGGCATGAAGAGACTAAAAACCCCTCTTTGAAGCGCTATGAGTTAGGAGAGGCTGTCCTCTTTGGCAATACTCCATGTACACAAGTACAAGAATGTGGATATTTGACAATGTAGTTTCCGAATTTTCCTGTCTTAAAGGGAGCTGTGTCGCCCTTTTCCTGTCTGTATGAAACTTCCCCTTGGGAAACATGGGAAATGGCATTTCTGAGGCCATTAAAATAAAAACATTCTGTGGGAGCATGCCCTCAGATTCCCCTAGAAGCTGGCACCTTTAGCGCTTGTTTCACTATTCCTTCCTGTGCGTACCTAAATGGAAATGCTACGCCCCTGCTTACATGCATATAAAACCTATTTACTCCACAGCCATCCAGATACCTACATGTATTTCTATAAATGACCATTGATTGAGCTGGTTCATAATACATGTACCTTGGATCTGTCCTTGTAAAGAATTCTTATCAACCAATTTTAGTTAATAAAGCCTTAAGTTTCCATTTTATTTTATATTTCAGGATCTTTGCCCAGCAATGTAAAAATATTGAGGAATTATGTTTAGAGGGATGTAAAAAAATATCAGACAGGTATGTCTTGGTTAATTCTGGTACTCTTCCCTTTACACAACAGCCTTCCTTCCTTTGTTGTACATGAACCTTTCTTTGTTGTACATGAACCTTCCTAACCTTTCTTTGTTGTAAATACCCTACATGTATGAGCAATATGGTTGTTGACCACACCCTGGAAAGCGCTGTAAGTAAGGGACAAGAATTAATATATACATTTAGCCAAGCCTAAAAGCAGAGCTCCCATTTCTAACCCCAGAAAGCAATGTAGTGCATATGGAAGTAATTATGCTTTTGCATAAAACTGTACAAAATTAATAGTCTTAAGTGTATACAGTTTACAGCGATCAAAGACCTCTAAGCTGACAGCAGTAAACAAGCAAGCTGCAAACAATAATCAACAACTAAAACTGAAATTACATGCACAGTAATCTCTTTCACAACATTTTTCGTTTGATTGATAATCTTTGCACCTTCTCTCTTCATTTTTAATAATAGAACAACAGCAAAAATTACTAAGTAGAAAACTCAAGCTAAAGCATGGTAAATTGCTTAGTCGACTGCAATTTCACAGTCAAACAAAGCAGTTCTTGACTGGGCATCCATTTCACATAAGAACCCCATAAATTGAAAGGTTATTAATTTAGTGTGGACAGTCCCCACTGACAGTAATGATGAATTCAGTTCCAAAATAAGCAACCATAGCTGGTCACAAAACCGCATGATAAACAAGACAAACGATTGCTATAACTCAATTGCTGTTGGAGATTTTGCTAAAAATCGTAGGTTTGAGCTTATCAAACCGCTTTTCTGAGACTTATCTGGTCAAAAAGAACCTAAACTGTCCCAAACAATTTGCTTACAAGTGCATTTGTTGTAGATAAATGTACTGCAATCCAATATAAATTTATACGGCGTCGAGAGTTCGATTACAAGATGTCTGACGAAACAGACAATGATAACAAGAAAACTCACCAATGATGTCTACTGTAGGCTTAAATGGTGACATGGTATGTGATTGTTGAAATATGCCAGAATCTCTGTCAACACAGAATTGCAAATATTTTCAGGTCTTTATTGTTTTTTTAGTGCGTTTTACAAAATATGCAGCGAGGCATGCATTATGAAGGAAAACATAACTTGAAAGCTAAAGGTTGTAAATAAGTGTTTTGTCTCCATTTCTCCCAGCTTTACGGTGTTCTTCATTGAAATTGTCTCGTTTTCTCCTTTCTTGGCTTCTCTTGAGGCTTTCTTCACTTAAGTTTATAATAATAATAATAATAATTGGCAGTGCTAATCACCCTTCCTTGCAGTCGAGGACTGAATTGCGAAGGGCGCAGCTCACAATATCGGGCTGAAAGTATACAAAGGCGCCTCTGGCTGCCGCTGTACAGTCCATATTTGATGTCGGAACACAGCACCACAGCTAGATGTTAATTAGCTGAGAGTCAATTTTGATGAGGGAGGAAAACCGGAGTACACGGAGAAAAACCCTCGAGTCAGGTTGAGATTGATTGAAACTCAGCCCACATGCTAGCCGAGGCCAGAGTTGAACCCCGGCTCGCAGTGGTGGGAGGCCCGATAGATAACCACTGAGCCACCTGACACCCCAATTTTGTTTGTTACTATTTGTAAATTTTGTTGCCTATTCTCTTGTGCTCTTTCTGGTTGTTTATCCTGTTGCTTGTCACTAATATGATTTCCTGCCGGAAAAACGCAGATTGCCAAATGCAACGCTGTCACAAAATTTCCTGCCAAGGAAAATTGCTCGAACCCTCCCGTTCCCAGAGGCTGTCCTGCCTCGCTACCTCCACCCCGACAGTCTGTACGGGCAGGCTTATGCAGACATCATAACCAAAACGTCTCGCATGGATAGATTTCCCAAAAAATCTTACCCATGGTGCTCCACTGGTGCGCTTCAGATGCCTGAGCTCTTCTATTACGACTGTTTGATATATGTGGTAAGAATGAAAAGGTGGCCTCTTTGCATGTCATTGATCAATGTTCTTACCACATTTTGTTGTCTTCTGTGATCTTTTACTGAACAGATGCACAATCATGCAGCAACATGGAATCTATTTGTTTTATGTAGTAAAGCAAATGTTACTGTATTGGTCACAATTTCTAAATCTCTGTATTATTTAATATTTTTCTTTTCTGTTTGCAGTACTGCTATTAGCCTTAGTAACTATAGTGGCCGCCTTAGGAGATTAGATGTATCATCATGTCTTCAAATTACAGATAACTCACTCAGTGCTTTAAGGTACAGTATATTTCAGTTGATGAAATCAAGCTAATAAGGACATTGTCTTGATTATAAAAGGATCCTTGTAGCATGTATAACAAAGTGCATTTCCCCTTTCCTTGGTTGAGTGGAACCTCATTAAGACCTTAATTTTTATTTTAATGTTGTAAACGGGTAAGAGCTCAGATGACATTATTTGAAATGGTCAACTGAACTTATCAAGATGTTGCTAGGAATGTAAAAAGGCATGGATGGCGAGACCCTGAGGGTTGTTCTGGCTGGGGTTCGACCCTGGACCTCCTGCGCAGTCTTTCGATTTTACCCTGTAGCAAGCTGGTTGTACTTTAAATAGTACACAACCGTATATATTTATTTCATATTAAAGCATTATTGTTCTCTCATGTTGTGGTCTCTTGTGGTTTAGATTGGGATTTTTTTGACTGCATACTGCTAGTCTCTTTTTCTGGCATTTTGGCTGACTAGTTATGCATCACCTGATAAAGAATGATGCTATACTGTGATTCTTTGCTTTCCACAGCTAGGGTTGGTGTACAGTGTATTTATTTCCTGGCGGTTTGGGTGAATGGTTCTCTCAGCAGTTTGATGCTGTATGGTTCTTCTGTTGTGTTTCGTGATTGCAGACATCCATGGTTGTGGAATTCTATAATTCCAGTGTCCTTGTTGATTTTGTGAGGGTTTAAAGTCTTGATGTGTGAATTTGTCCCTTTAACCTTGCCTTTGTACCAGTGAGGATTATGATTGATCAATAAACATTGCTTCATTCCAAAACAGGTCATGTGTGGTGTTGTGGACATGCTCTGAAATGGCTGTAGTCTGGAGAGGTGTGAGTCAAGGTCTTGGTCATACTCTTTAATTCCATTTTCCAACGGTCTTCAGTCTGGCCCATGTACTAAACTTTACCAGATGGACAGGGAATTTTTAACCAATGCATGCGATCTTGTTTAGTTGGGTCAACAGTTTCTTTAGGCTGTACTAGATGTGATTTTTATGTATTCTCCAACTTGGAAGAGGGCTTGTATGCCTTGTTGTTGTAGGCAGTGTTGAAGTTTCTTGGGTGATCAGGCGCCTTTCACATCGGGTAAAACCACAGTGGATTTGAACTTGGTTGTGGGTTCAGCACTGGTTCTTGCAATATTTATATCTTGTTAACTTTTTGGCATGACTGTTATTAAGGACCTGCGCGCTCTTCACAAAGAGAGGGGCATGGAGTTTCATGTGTTGTGGTCTGATCTACAGGTGAGGTAAGGTAAACGCTTTCCAAGTCAATGACCCAACACGCCGGTGCTTATCCCCAGTTTCCTTAGCACTAAGCAACTAGG
>NC_090876.1:50684395-50691895 GCF_036669935.1 Montipora foliosa
CGGGAGTCCTTGCGCCATTGATCACATCGAAGAACTCGAACTGGATAACTGCCCACTCATCACCGACAACGCTTTGGACTATTTAATGTAAATGTAATTTTCCTTACCTTTGTATTAGCTTGTTTGACAACCGTTCTAAGGGAAAGAAGGGAGAAAGAAATCATGTTCACAGAAGTGAACCCTTCCAGTGTAAGTGTCCCTTTACGTCTAAGCCTTTGAATTTCCATTTCAAATGAACCTCTAAAACTTTGATCAAACGGTGAAAATGTTTGAACAAGCTGACCTTCCATTTAGATTGCTGATTTAAACGGTTTTAAATGACCATTTTGCCGTTTGTGACGAGGATTTTAACGAAGGTTATTTAGATTTGCCATGTTTTGAAGCTTCTGGAAACACTTTCATTGTCAGCAACTCTTCTTTAATTGGCTGTGACCGAGATAAATTCAAACAAAATCTTTTTTAGATTTTTCGATCTTTCGTGGTTTTTCTTGGTCTTAGTTGTTTGACAACCGTTCTAAGGGAAAGAAGGGAGAAAGAAACCATGTTCACAGAAGTGAACTGCACATTAGGAAGGAGAAAAGTTGCTCCTGTAACTCGCGCGCACATTTTCTTTCCGGCACCTGTCACACAGGCTATCATTGTGTTACTTGCCGAAAGCGATAGTAAAATCTTCTCACTGCACACAATAGACCTTTTTGCAGATACGGTAGCCATTTTGATTTCTATTGTTTCGAAAGACATTATGGGATGCTCAGGGGGCAAATTAATATGTATTTGCCCCCTGGGCATCCCATAATAGCTATTCAAAACAACGGAAAAGTAAAAATGGCCGCCTTATCGGTAAAAAGGTCTATTTCCTTGACACGGGAGGTACGGGAAAATACGCGCGACCGCCAGGGGATGATGGAGGGGTGAAATGCGGATTGAGTGCGTGAACGGCACCGCAGTGTGCATGGGAAGAATGTCAAACAAAGCCTGTACAGAGCAACCTATTGTTTTCAACCTACCAATATTGCAGCCCGCATCTTGTTCGGACCAGTTTGGCGCTTTAACGTCGTATACCAATAGACTGCAAATTCATGGGCAAAAACGGAAAAAGGTGGCCCAACAACTTTATTGTGCATCACTTCAAACAATAGAAGCTCGATCCAGTCTTTTTCGAGATCAGCGTGGGTGGGCGAAGGCTGAAATGCAGGACATCCAACCCGAAGTGTCCCTTTGAGTCTAAGCCTTTGAATTTCCATTTCAAATGAACCTCTAAAACTTTGATCAAACGGTGAAAATGTTTTAGAAAGCTGACCTTCCATTTAGATTGCTGATTTAAACGGTTTTAAATGACCATTTTGCCGTTTGTAACGAAAATTTTAACGAAGGTTATTTAGATTTGTCATGTTTTGAAGCTTCTAGAAACACTTTTGCGCATGCTTTGCGCCGCTTGCACGTTTTCCACGAATGAATTGTGATGTCAATTAAATCGACTTTGGATGGTTTTTTTCTGCAAATGTTGTTGAGATCACTTTGTGAATATATACTAAAACAATTAGTCTTTTCAATCTCGGTGAATAGTGGCATAATATTTATCTCGCCGCTTCGCGGCTCGGTAAATATTCTGCCAATATTCACCTCGATTTCGAAGAATAATTGTTAAATATCTCATGCTACAAGTGCGCAGGCCCGATACGATGGGATTTAAAGCCGCGGCTACACGCGCGATTTTTTGCTTGCGAAATTGATGCGATTTTGTTGAAAATTGTCGCGTCGCCAGCGCGCAGTGAAAATCATCCGTGTACCCACCCGTGTACTCGCAGGAAAAAAATCGCGAGAAATTGAATGAGTTCAATTTGTAGCCGGGTTGCAACATTTTGGCCTGCATTCGTGACAATTTGTGACGCGTCCAGTCGTTATCGAGCCAATCAGGGGCAAGAACGTCATCAGTCTTTGGGTTTTCACAACTTGGCGGACGCCAAGTTGTCGCCAAGTGTAGTCACCTTGCAGCCCACCACTGTAGCCAAGTGTACCCACCAGTGCTCGTTGGCGACGGGACAATTTTCCAAGAAATCGCATCACCATCGCAAGCAAAAAATCCGTCGTGTAGCCGCGGCTTAAAGATCTCAAGCCTTACCCATGCGACTCACTAATGAGGTCATAAACTGATACATAAGGATGGACGGAATTCTGTATGAAATTATTTCCTTTGTATTGATTGCAGTAATTGTCATCAACTCAAAAGAGTGGAACTCTTTGACTGTCAACTGATAACCAAAGCTGGAACAAGGAAACTCAGGGTAATTTATTTGTTTTGTCCTCTTTTGGTTTGCCAATTTTTTTCCCTTCTACTTCGGTTCTTGTGGTTCTCTGAGTCCTTCCTCGCTTTTACTAGTTTATATTTTCGTCCGAATGAGGTAACATAATTATTTTCTTGCTTGCTTTCTTTTGAACTCTGTCAATCAACATGCTTTAGCTTGAGTCTCTTTCAGAATTTCCTGGTGTCAGTCAATTTTCTTTATTGATAGCCGCCGGCCAATGTGTTCTGTTCACAGGCTCATCTACCGGACTTGAGAGTTCATGAGTATTTTGCTCCAGTCACCCCTCCCCCGAGCGTTGGCGGTGGAAGACAGAGAATGTGTCGATGTTGCGTTATGCTATGATGCTGTATTATAAGCTTAAAATTCAGACAAAACACTCGTACTTTCACTCTCGTGTCCTCATGCTTTGCAAAGACAGCAGTCCTCTCTATTTGGAGCAAACTTTCCGCACATATAATTGAATTCCATTCATACGACTGTCCAAGGGGCTGGCCCTTCAATTTGTGCAATCAGCATCGAAATTTTACCTTTCATTATCAAACTTGGTCTTTCGTATTTGTGGCCTAGCAGTCATAACGCGGATAGCTTGTTTTCCAGAGATTCGCGCTACGCAGTAACAAATTTCTTTCGCACACTGAGTTTTGTGATGCATTCCTCTTTATTTGTGAAAAGCAGATAATGACAGGTTTTGTCGTAACAATGTTGCGGTGTCTTTCACTTGGAGAGAAAACGTCACTATCACACTTAACCTTTTGACTCCCAGGATTGATCCCAGGATTGATCAGCGTGTAAATTCACCCCACATTTTCAATACACTGTCAGGTAGACAAGTATTGAGAATGAAGTTAATTATCAGCTTAATTAAGGATATGATCCTGATATAACACTAAATTCTCATGACCATCCAACGAAGAAATCTATGGAAGTAGTTAAGAGAATGAACTTTAATGAACTTTTGGATCGTGGGAGTCAAAGGTCTAAGGTCACGAGCGACTAGTTTTCTGAACGTTTTGGGGATGTTGCTCCATGGTCCTTTTACGAATCTGAAATGTCAGCCGTCCCTACTTGTTAGACCGTCAAAAGACCCATGGGTGTTAGGACTCGTCTCTGGACAGAGAAGGGGATCATTATGTCCAATACTGAAGCGTAAAAAGACAGCTGGCATTTTAGACTCCTAGACTTGTTCTAGACACCTAGAAGTTTCACGTTAAAGTATGTCGTTTATCATGTGCTTGAAAGAGTTAAGGACAACTTGGCTCGCGTGTCTATAATTTGAATTAAGTTGGTGATCATGTTTACCCTTTGCTTTGACAGATATTTTTTTATTTAAGTTTTAAAAGCTGTTTTAATTTTCGATAAATTCATGTAAATATCATAATTAATTTTTATTATCATGGTGACTTTGCCAGTGCTTTAACGATTAATAGGCTCAATGTTAGTAACAAGCTTGGAAAGTAAGAGCGATTTGTGATTAAAGTGCCCCTAGCCCCAAAATATTTTTTTTCCCTAAAATGAATCTTTGCACCTGTTCGAAACGCATTGCGGCCTTTTTTTCATTTTTCTAACAAATCCTGCATGCAAAGTAGATTGTGACGTCAAATCAGGAACAGGTGCAAAGATTCATTTTAGCGAAAAAAATATTTTAGGGTTAGGGGCACTTTAACAAGAGAATTAAAAGGGTTATACATAGGTTCCATTTTATTGTACATAGACCAGAGCCAATGCCATATATAATCGTAACTTTCACAAGATTCTCGAATGTGATTGGCTCTGTTCACGCCTACGTGATCACTTGAGTGTCCAATTACAGATATCCAATTTGAACAACTCCAAATTGTTAATGGTAATAGGACTGAGAGGAGTCCAGTTTGGTCTGTAATCATACGAGTGATTAACAAAATCGGACGATCGCATGGCGGGAGTCTGATTCGTTTAATCACGAGTATGATTACAGACCGAATTGGACGACACGAAGTCCTGTTACCAATTAATCACAACCATTACAATTTCCGAGAAAACAAAATTAATGCATTCCTTTTTTACTGTCTAATGTTACAAATTCGTCCATTTTGGAAAATCTCCAGTTTGGTAGCCTAAGTGGTTGTTGCTACGGGTATTGTGATAAATTCTGTGATTGGTGGATTAAGCTGAGTGCACTTAATATGATTGGCTGATTTAACTGTCCGATTTCAGGTATCCGATTACAGCCAACTGTCCGATTTCAACCCTTTTACAATAATTAGTGAAAAATAAAGTAATTAACGTACCAATCACATTAGAGAAAATTATAATGGTTATGATTAGATGCCTTTAATTGCAAACCTACACCATTCGTGCGTCAATCACATGCCGCACTTGGATGGGGTCATTTTTGCTGTTTTCCTACTGTTTGCAATCATAATTTTAACTTTTTCACACAAAAAGCTATTCAAAGACTTTTTATCCTCGAATTTTGTAATAGTTACGATTAATTAGTAATTGAACCTCGTGTTGTACGATGAGTAATCGTGCTCGTAATTTCAAATCAGCCTCGCGCGATTTAAAATCACGCGCTCGATCACTCCCTGAATTGTATTCCACTCTGTCCAATTACTATTACTAATTTATTTAATTTTTTTTGTTATCGCAGTTGAAAAATTCAATTGAGGTTTTTGTGGGGTTTGTTTTTTCTGCAAATCTTAACGGTATTTGGAGTGTTATTTTAGGCGGTTTTTCAGTCTCAATGTTTTCTCACTTTGCGGCTTTCATTTCACCTCAAAGATGATCCTTGGCTTTGCTGACATACTTCTTGCCTTCATTGTCAGCAACTCTTCTTCTTTAATTGGCTGTGACCGAGATAAATTCAAACAAAATCTCTTTTAGATTTTTCGATCATTCGTGGTTTTTCTTGGTCTTAGTTCACCCTGAGCTTTACAGGCAGGGGTGGATCTAGGGGGAGGGTGCAGGGGGTGCGTATCTCCCCCTGAGATGACCTGCGGCTTTCTAATGCAACTGGTATTCTGCCCTCTCCCAAAAAAAAAGCGTCAGCAGTCAGCTACGCCCTTCCTTAGTGATGCACTCCTCCTAAGAAAAATCCTGGATCCATCCCTGATAGGAATCCGTTTCTTCTCATTTTGACGATGTCTTTTGTAAGGAGACATTTCATAGATATTTTGATGGGGTGATTTTTCGTGATTTTATCTTGTTTTTTCCTCGGGCTCTCCACACCGTTTAGCAGAATGCTTTCAACGCATGCTTTAAAGAGCTAAATTTTGGTTATATTGGTAATTTTTGATAGCTATATGCGATCATGTAAAATTGAAGCATTCCGTTCTTGTTCTCAAGTCACTGTAAACGAGTTTTAACTCGATGCCCGTTCTTTTTTCTAATACTTCTTTCATTTCAGCCTACACCCCCCCCCCCCCCCCCCCCACTCTAACAATCCCGTCATAGCTTTGGAATAAGGGGAGAGGGAGCGGTCGAGGCTGTAATGTGATAACAGGCCATTTTCGAGATATCAATATTCAGCTTGATAGTGAGGCAGTGAGGACAAAACCAATAGAAACACGTCGGAATGAAGTTGAAAAATATTTACATATCGTCCAGTTTCCTTTGTCCTTGTTCTCTAAACCTCTCTTTCAAGTTGAATTTTAATATATCGAAAAAGGCCTATTCTTGGATTTCACATGACGTCACGGCCGCCATGTTGGTGTCCCCAAGCAATGAAATGGCGCCCATGTTGGTGTCCCGATCCAATCCTCCGGGAATTGAAAGCTATTATTATGCTAACGTCTTCTTTTGTTTTCGTTGAAAAACATGGATGTTGATCATGTGAGTGAAACCCAAGAATTGTGCCTTGGAGTTAAGTTTTCATTTGTTTGTGTATTGCAAGTGTGAAACTTGTACTAATTCAGCATTTGTCAAATAGGGGTAAACACCGGTGTCTGACATTTGCAGACTGCCTACAAATAGCACTGATAAACATTATTTAAGTCTAAGCACCCATTTGAAATAGCGCTGATAAACATTTAAGTCTAAGAACCCGATTTAAAACGGTTAGCTTTCAATAATTGTGATTTAGGGTTAGTCTGCGGTCTGCGGTCTGCAGTCTGCAAATATCAGACAGCGGGTAAACACTGTGTTGGCAGCAAAGCTTAATTTCCTATTTCCAACATTGTGCTGTTATTTAAATTTAGTATTATTAGTATTATTTTAGGATCACTACCCATCCAGTTGTTTGGCTGCAATGCAGATGGTGCCTTCAATTTGAATTTTCTTTGGTGAACAAAAAAAAATCTTCAGTTTGAACCAACACATCACATGGTCAGTGTCCATGCGAGCTAATACCAGTCCCCTGCCGGTCAGGAATGGATTAGCGTGTGTTTTCAAATAGTGGTTATTGTCTTTTTGTTTTTTTTGGTAGCTGGAGTTAGGTTTTGTTTGCGTGTTTGTTTGTTTGTTTGTTTTTTTTTTTTTGGCCAAAATTGCTGCCAATACAACAATCAAAGAAAAAACCCGATTTAAGGGAAAGCCTAGTTTTCAAGTTGAGAAACTAAATATTTTATGGTGTACACCACTAAAATCAAATCTACGTTGTATCGGCTCTTGCTTAAAATATTTAGTTTCTCAACTTGAAATAACGCCGATCAGATCAAGCCACTGATCCAACGTACAGACAGGAAAATTGTCCACGGTTGCTTGCTTCAAAACTCTAGTTTTGTAGCTATGAATCAACACACTGCGGGTCGTTAACTTGTAAATAGGGACCTTAAGATCTACGGTGGTGACGTCGACGAAAACGTCACATCAAAATATAAGCCTTTCGCGATTATTCCATCTCGTTCGCTTCCGGTCATTTCGCGTCGGCGTTATGCAGCGTTTCGGAAAAAAAGTGCTAAAATTCGTGGCGCACGCCCTGCAGCAAGATTCTTTATCCTCTTTAACCAATGATATTATTGTTTTGTGGCGTTGTTGTTGCCGCTGCTGCCGCCGCCGTCGTTTCCTAATTAGCGTCTTTTACTCTAACAAATGATGCCAAGATCATCAAGACGCTACTGAACTTGCGCTTGCCGTGGTCGTGAAACCACCGCCGTAGATCTATCAAAGGTGGCGAGAACTTTGTCAAAAAAAAGACGATATGGTTATTCTAAAAAGCCTTTTTAAAGTAAAGTTGAGCGAAGGTCTCGTGAAATTTCGCGTGGTTTTGCTGAAGAGA
>NC_090876.1:50696895-50701895 GCF_036669935.1 Montipora foliosa
TGGACTACTTTTCTCCATGTCAATGGGACCTTATGCTCACACTGCAACCACGTTGACAATCAGGTTTGGAGAATTATGAACGCAACTAACGAAATCACATTCTTGAATTAAAGTTACACCCTTTAATCGCATTCATCTTACTTCAAACAAGAGCAGCATCAAACTGTCTGAATAGTGATGCATCCTAAGCCTATTACTTTGTCATGATGAACGATTTTCTGACGTCAATGTAAGGCTGAGGGTGTAGAACTGTTTTTTTTAAGCAAGCATTGCCTTACAATGTGTTTGTTGAAAAAAGCCATGAAAAAGACTGATAGGTCTATTTTAGGTGCAATTATTGTGTTCACTGGGGATTTAAATATCACTTTGTTTGAATCTGCGCGTTGTTATTAGCGGGGTTTTTAATTTGGTTTTTTGCTAAGACTCGTTGGAGGCCGTTAAAACGACATCATGCAGTTACGTATCAAACTGATGCATACCTTGAACGCCTGCATCGTGATAATCTGTGCCACCCACACGAGGTTGTGTAGTAAGTTGTAGTCTGATAATAGGTGGTGGTGTAATAGTACTGGGTTCCTAAACGACAGTCATCTGTAAGAAATCAGTCAAAATTAGCATATAATAATTAATCAAAAGCTATACCGTCTGCTCTTCAGGAGCACAACAGAGAGCCACAGGAAGTGAAGAAAATAAAAGCAGGATCATGTCATGCATCAGTCGGAATCTTTATTAAGCTATATTCGTAATCCACAAAGCGTGGGTGGTCTGTCACCGTGGATGGTGAACACGAAGGCTGAGAACGGCTAACGTCACATACAATCGACAAATTTTCAGCCAATCAAGGAAAAAAGCAAATCGAATTTTGACTTGGTCCAACTCGATTCCCCTCGCTTAAAAAGCCTGCTGCATGTGTTTCGTACTTTTTGTATTTTTTTCCCTCCATTTCAAGTTAACGCACAATATATTAATTAAAATTCATTGCTAAAGAAAAAGAAACGGAGAAGGCAGTGAGAAGGGCATAATATAGTAAGCTAATTATATGCCCTTAAATAAATTACATTTTTCTTAAGTCTGTGAGCATTGAGGCCTCATTGCTTGAAGTTATGATTTGGCTTGGTGGGTGAGTAGTGGTCATACGAGTTGAAATAAGAGACTTACGGTTGCAGTAGTGTCCAGATTTGTAATAACATCGGTTGCAATCGCAACGATACGAGCCTTGTGTGTTGACGCAGCGTGAATTGGACGGACAGCTGTAACTTCCCGTGGAGCATTCGTTGATATCAACACACTGGTAATCGGAAACTTTCCTCCATCCTGCTTTGCAAACACAGTAATAACTTCCAGGAGTATTAACACATCTGGCCGACGGACTGGGGCATCTGCAAGTGTAGACGGATTATTAGCAGTTCCTCAGGGGCCCTGTGGATACCAGCTTCGTTGCTAAACGATCTCTCTGTCTGAACGAAGTACTCACGCTGACTAGAACTATGAACAGCATATTATCCTGCGGCCGAGTTGTTTCCGGCGGAGAGTTTACTGATGCTAATCCTGTGGTAAGTGTGATGGGAACCGCGTTATGCAGACCAGTTCAGTGCTATCCCCCTACTTAAGACATCTCGTCCCTCGAACTCTCTTTTCAAGATTCCCGGGCCTTTTTGGGCCAAAAAAGCCTTTCACAAAAAAGAACAAAAGGCCACCTTTTATGAATTTTTCTTTTGAAAAAGAATCTAACCTTGAGAGCAGTGCTCGTACCCAGACCGCTCCATGCTATGGTTAAATTCCAATGTTCTTTTGTATTGTTATCTCCGCTGAGAATTATGAAACAATGAAAACAACTTCAAAAGAACCTGTATCAAAAATTTAACTAGGAAGCCTCGCAATTGTGTCTCAATATTGATATATCGAATGTTAATTATTACTGCAGAAGTACAGCACTAAACTAAATTACGTTTCAGTAAGACCATTGAGTGTCAAGTTTATTTTTGGGAATCGCTTTGGTTTCGCATTGCTATGAATAATTAAGTGATTGATTTAAAATCAGCCAGTCACAGGCGAAGGTTATTTTTCTTTCAGCCTCTTATATTTAGTTTTATTTGTGATATGATAGACATTCTTAGGAAAAGACTTGCTAATGGACTTGCCTTACGCTAAAGGCTAACTAGAGGGAAATCAGGGATAGCCAATAGCAGACTTGCCTGCGGGTATTTTCCCGCGCTTTGCGCCAACTGCATAGCTCTTTTTGTGTTATGACTGGCTAATTTGATTGTCTGGGTCTGTTCACGGTCATTGGCCAAGGTCATTATTTACTATTTGCGATCGCTCAATAGGCCATTTCTGAGTTCACGTCAGCCTCCTCTTCAAAGCGAGTCTAAGTGCAAAGTTTTCTCATGAAAATTAGTTCTCATCCATATGTAAACTAGACCTAATAACCATCACAAAAACTGCCCACTTAGACTCCCTTTGAAGATGAGGCTGACATGAACTGGGAAATGGCTTATTGAAGATCACTGTGCCCCTGACCATCCATTTAGCAAATAACATCAAATAATAGGAAACGTTACTTGTGTGTTCCCTCACTGCACTCGTTGATATCAGCACAGACGGGATGCTCCCCTGGTCCTCTCCAACCGGTGTGACAAGTGCATCTGAAACCTCCAACGTAGTTAGAACAATCTGAGTGTGGATCGCACACATACGGGAACCTGCACTCGTCTGTATCTAGAGACGTAGAACATAGTGTCAGTACACGATTGGGTAGCTACAACACTAAATTTTACAATGACTGCAAAAATTCTCGCGCATTCATTGGCTAATTTTTATTATCAATAAGCGGACAGACACATAAATTTATAATTTATGCGATAATGACACGATATTGCTCACGTCAGATTGAAGTTTCTCGCATTTTTGTCTCACTTTCTTCGCGTGTTTTGACCTAATTTTGACCCCTCTGCCTTTTTGTTATTGTAAAAAACAAATTGATGTCAGTTTTTCGCGTGTCTGTCCTGTTATTGATCATGAATTTTGTCATAACATTGTCAAAGTAGTCTGCAGATCCACTTGGCTATTGCCTAGTGGATCCACAGCTACTTTGATAATGTTATGACACAATTCATGATCAATAACAGGACAGACGCATGAGAAACTGACCTCAATTTGTTAAATATAATCTAACACAAAAGTAGGCTTAAAGGAGACCGATTACATGGGAAGGACTCTACAAATGGAGTTTTTCCGTTCTTAGGACCGAGGTCAGCCAGACCATAAAACAAAAATAAATCAGTGAAAAGTGAAAGAAAATTTTTCATCTATTCCACGTAATGGCATAAAGGCACTTAAGTGAATGTTGAGAAGCGAAGTTGCTTAGCCAGTTTTAACTGCTTTTTGTATCAATATGATGAAGAGAAAGTCTGCAAACTTCTATGGCGGTTTCTAAAACGAAAATTTAAAAAAGTCCTGTTTTTCAAGGAATTCGTTGCACCCTTTCAGGACACAGGAACACAGAAATGTTGAAATCGGACCTACTATCACGAAACTGGAACAGTTTTCATTATACTTGCTCTTACCAGAGTCTTAAGAGCTCACATCATTGTTGAGTTGTCCATAGGATCCACACAAATGCACTCATCCAGTTACAGTTGGTACATCTGCGTTGAGTTGAGATAGGTCCAGTTTACATGCGGCACTGTCTTTTGTAGTAGAAGAAGTGGTGCATTAATTTCCTTATTGTAAGGAATCATTTCCGCTTTCTCTGTGACCTGGTATCGTTTTCATCTTAAAACCAACTACAATGAGGGCACTTATCCAAATCGAGATCGTGATAGAGTCACTGTGTGTCGACGACTTTTTCCAGGAGCCATGCGAAGCATCATCTGTATTTTCTCAGTGTTGACTGCAGTAACACCAACAGACTGAGAATGGTTAATATAGTCCTCGTTACTGAGAGGGAAGAAACCGCAATGTTCTTGAACCTCGAAAAAGGCCTTCCACGTGTTATCTGTCTGTAGCATGTGCTGCGGTATTTGAGTCGAAGGTCAGCACGCTCAACCCGGATCATTTGCACGTTACGTTTTGGGTTCGCGTTGTTTCACAATGCAATGTGATGGGGACTGAGGAAAACAGCCTAACATACCCAAGGTTAGACTGTTCACAGTTCCCTATTCTTCCATTTGACCGTCGGGATTCGCCATCTTTGTTTCTAAAAGCGAGCGCAAACTGGGGAGAGCGATATAACTACCGAGTGGGTAGGGGGAGTGGAGGGGTTACTCTCCCCCACCCACTCGGTAGTTATATCGCTCTCCCCAGTTTGCGCTCACTTTTAAAAACAAAGATGGCGAATCCCGACGATCAAACGGAAAAATAGGGAACTGTGAACAGTCTAACCCAAGGTCGGACAACTCAACTCACAAGTGATAAGAATCTTGTGGTAAATAACTTGTTTCCATGGGAACGTTTTGGCATTCAACACGAAGATATTGAAAGTCTTCACACTTTATTATTCATCAAACTTTGTTTCATTGTTTAGGGTATAATGTGGATACAGGTCTAAGAAAATAGAAAGTTGGACTTTTTAAAACATTTTCTTTCACTACTATAAGAGCAATTATTTCTATTTGTGCTTTGGTTTCTATGAAACCTTTCCATGTGGTTTGCAGTCTTTCTCGATTTAAGTCAAAAGCAATGGCAAAGCTAAATATCATTGTTCTCTGAAATAACGAGGCGACACGACGCAAATGCTGTTGAATTCAGAAGATGTCTTCAGTACCTTTTTTGCAGGTATATTGGTGACATGACGAGCAATCGACGTCATTCCACTTATATCCATTGTTTACACCGAGTGTGTGAACGCAATCCTCTCCATTGAAGTCATTAGGTTGGTTTTGAGCCCAGAAAGTAAATGTGGAAGGAGTTCCATCAACCCACGTAAACAAGCCCTCTGTAGCAATGTCATTCAAACCGATCCATGCTTTGGCTCCATTATGTCGGCGCTGGATGTAGAC
>NC_090876.1:50704395-50719395 GCF_036669935.1 Montipora foliosa
GAAAACATCTGGAGGTTACTTTGCGATGAAAGCGCTTAATTTTTCGCTTATGCGAAAATACATGTGTATAAACACATCTCCTAGTGTGCTTGAAAGGCTCAACCTGCGGAGATTCACAGAGATTGACATTTTTTCCAAGCAAATAGCTTCATTGGTATCATGGTGTCACGCAAGGTGACAAATGCTGTATTTTCGAAACAAAAGATGTCACGGAAGCAGACACTTAAAAAAAACATTAATTTCTAGGTCATCTTCAACCTCCTTTAGATAAAATTCAGAATACATTGCGATTTTGATTTTAGAATTTGATGACGTCACTGTGAAAAACCATCTATTGTTTTCTTTATTCTCTCTCCAGTGGGATCCATATGGAGGTTCAGTTAGGAGTCCAGTTTTGTACCGTCCGCTGTAAAATCTGTAAAATGTGGTAAGAACATCAATGACTCACTCGGCTATCGCCTCGTGTGCCACTTTTGTGACATCATCTGTGATCTATAACTGAACAGACGCACGGCAACATGCAATATTCATGACGTAAATCCTCTCACCTGGCAGAACAGCATACGTCACAGAGAGAGGGTCATGTTTCTGCGCATACAGCTCCTTCACACAGGCTCTGAATCCAGAGTTATTTACGTACTGAAAAAAATAATTCCAAAAATAAAAAATAAAAAGACTGAGAAAGTAGAACTTTAAAGACAAAAGTTGCAATCCGAAAGATAACTTTCTGCCCTCATCAATATTCTCATTTGGTACCGGTGTTTGGCATTATTTCGATACAATATTTTCATTTAAACGTTTGAAACAAAATGATATCTGACCTCAGCCCAAGCTGATATGGAGTTGTATAATGGATCGAGATTTCCTCCACCTGATGAATGGTTGGCAGACATCAACACTTCTGGAGTGTAATTGTACATCTTTGTAAACTTGACGTCCTGAATAACAGAAAGCAGGCATTTTGGACGTATGTGAATTGACAAAGCTGTTGATGATTAATTCAGCAAGTTATGACTAAGAGAAATTCAGCGTTTAGAGCTCATAGGTTCACTTCTTGTGTCACTGTCACGAACTTGTGCTGTAGAATGAGCTTGACGATCCCCTGACTTCAGTACAGCAGTTCAGTGTTGCGGGCTACGGGTCAATAGCCCATGAGGCGAAGCCGAATGGGCTATTGACCTGTGGCAGGTTTTTCATCAGTTCACTAGTTGGGTGATACTAAATATGAATGGCGTGAAGGTGAAGTCATGTTTTATGCGGTGGTTGGTTCCATGAACTTTGAAGCTGGTATCGTAAAATGACAATGTTCTTTCCAGGGCCTCTTCACTCTCTCCTTTTTTTAGTACTTTGTTTTTAAAGGGCATTTGTTAAGGCCACCGTCTACACGACTAAGTCAGAGAAACAGACGTTAAAGTCTCTAGAAACCAATCCCTAACTGAGCTATGATTGTTCTTAATACCTCACAAAAAGCATAGTTGAAATCCTCAGTCGGCCTTCTTGAATTGGCGAAGTATACAGATCCATGTTCTCTAAATAGCGGTCTGTGAATCACTTCAAACGCCATCCAGTCCTGTAGAATAACGACAGACAATGTACGAAGGATTAATAGCTACTTTTATACGCTCTTTATTTTAAAGACGAACATTTACAATTTTGGGGCGGAGGCTGGCCGTTCTTGATACATGTATGCTTTTATTTCATACTCGACAATATATCGCGTTTTTGATTGGTTAATGACTAATGCATAAATAGGTTATAGCCGGAGTGCAATACGGAAGTTTCTATGGAAACAAAGCGATGGAGTGAATTGTTGAGTATATATTTATGGTCACTCATGATGTTTTGAAACTTCTCAAATTGCACTCGCCTACGGCTTGTGCAATTTTGAGAACTTTCAAAACATCACTTGTGTCCGCCTTAAATCACGACTTGAAATACACTCGCGTTCCGCGATCCTATAATTCATGATGATGAAAGTTGCGTGGTATACTAAGTCCGACTAAAACGTAATAACAAAACCGCATTCTTAATTTTCACTCAAAACGTTCCTGAGTATTTGAGTTAATTGTTCTGTTAGACTACAGTTTTACGTTTCTTTTACTTTTATTTGTTTATACTACTCACAAAAACAAAAACAAAAATAAATGAGCAAATTAAAGGCGTTCTTAACAGCCTGGGTATGTTCTTAGTCTGTTCTGACGATTTTGGTTCATCTCCACCTGAACATTCTAATAAAAAAAGAGTGTAATGAACTAATTTTGTAAAATTGACAAACCGAAATGCTATCATGACAGGGCACGGTGTTTGAAATACGTAGCTTCCGTAGAAATGTTATTATTTATAGTAAACACAGAATCATATTTAATACAGAATTTTCTTTATTTAGAATCAAATACTGAGCGCGGACAGAATGAAGAGTCTAGAGTCACTACTCACAATATGGATACCCTTGTGAGCGCCGTCAAAGTTCTGCAATTCCCTGACGCAGATTTTAAAAGACGTTTTTGAGACGTCCTCAACCCACACCGAGGAAGCATCGTGTTTTATTCCTCGCTTTTCGTGCTCAGCAGATACAAGGACTGTGGGAGGAGACTTGAATTTATTCTGGAAACAAGAAAAGGAATAGGCCAGTTATTGAAAAATCTTCAGACATTTAACTTCGTATCTCCGACCCGTTTTGGTCGAACGAAGTATTGTATATGGTTTTGTTTTAACCGTACTCTACTGAAAACGGTTCTAGAAATCTTTAAAGCGCCATTCTTCATCGCTCAAAACGCCGATGAACACGGATCGAGTCCTTTGAAGATGGTTTCATAAGTGGTGTCGTTTTAAAAGGCATCGTTTTGAAAACGCTCTAGTTTATACTGAGACGTTTGAAAGGGATGACATCCAATGGTAGAAACTTATCTTTTGAAAACGCAGAAGTGCAGAAGTGTGTGGTTAGAGTGGAAAATGTGAAAAAGCGGGCGAGGATTTGCTTTCATCGTTTCTTAGTCTTTAAACAGGGGTTGACGAAAACGTTTATAAGAAAACGCCGACGAGGAACTTTGAAAGGGGGCGTCTGGTGGTTGGATTAGTTTGTCATATACTTTATTCCAAATTGGTCACTATTTTAGTATTCTTTTGTTTCCCTGCAAACTAGCCAAAATGGGCAAATACGGATACTAAAATGGCGGCCATTTTGAAATAAGGTGTATTTAAGAATGTTTTCTTCACCGTGGGCAGCGAAACAGTTCTGCAGCTCGTCCCAGTCCACCAGGTAGGCATGTCCATTTCCCCAGACACTGCTCCTTCAGGGGCTCCCTGATAAGCGAGCCAGTCCACCGTGGCAAACGAGTCACCACTTTTCCTCTCATTTCTGCCCGCTTGTGTGACGCATACCGTAAAATTATTAATTCCGATTTCCTCAACCCAGGCCACCACGGCTTCGTGGACGTAAGTGGGATCCGAGAAATTGGCGTGATTGACAGTAACCTGGACATGAATTCTTTTGTCGGGATAGAAATAGGACGAATCCAGCGGAACTTCCTCGCAAACTGCCTCGGCCCAGGATGGATAGTGGTGAAGTTGATGGCGGCCTTTTTCGGAGGGGAATCCTTAAGAAAAGGACATGTAATGTTAACGATTTTGATCAATCTCCTTGGTTTCTCTGTCAAGGTAAGTTAAGCATATTATTGTATCTTATTTCGGAAAGCAAACTTTTGAAAACGACATCATCGACTTTTAGCGATACCTCTTAGCGCTTTTTGCTTAGTTTGAATAATAATCAATCTTTAATGAGGAGGTCAACATCATTTGAGAGTGCTTTACGGAAGGATCCTCAGTTAAGATCATAAACTATAATAATGCAAAAAAAAAAAAAAAAAGACAAAGCATGATATGTAAAGTAAAAATTAAGATAAAAAGAATACATTTGGTAGATTACATAGTAAGTCAGATTGCCAATATTTAAACTCAGTAAATATAATTATTAAAAATTGGCTATAGACAAGGCACGATTGAATGCAGCTAGGATAAGTGATTGTCGAAGAGTAATATCTGGGGTATTCCACACTTGAGAAGCAGAAGTTGTCCAATGACCCCATTTTCTAGTAGCAGACGATTTAAGGTGGCTGAACAGAGTTTTTGATACCTATGTTTCATTTACCTTTTTCTCTAAAAACCTTGATCCTTTGGTCGCCAAATATGGTAGCAAGTTAACAACACGAACTTCGGTTTTATGATAGTTAAGGTGACGTATATGCCGTTTCCATGGCAACATGAATAAATATAAACAGGCCTTTAAAATGGGTTTTGTTTATTTGCAGAAAATCTGGTCGTTAGAATTTCTTTAGAATTTTCATGCACCAAGCAAGCACCAAGCAAGCAAGTCTAAGTGCGAAGTTTTTCTTATGAAATTAGTTTTCATTCATCTGTAAAGTAGAACCAATTACCATCACAAAAACGTCGCACTTAGACTCGCTTTGAAGAGGAGGCAGACATGAAATCGGAAATGGCCTATTCTACTTTGCCTTGCTTTAGTTTTGTTTGAAAGAAAAATTCAATTTGTTTCCTTCATTTGCAGTTACGTTTTCGAGGTTGAATAAAATGATTAAATGTCGTTAACTTATTCATTTGACGAAACTACGCTTTTCTATCAGCTCAAGCCAAAGGAAAGATTTAGAATAATTACCTCTTAAAAACCTCGATTAGGAATTCTAATATTATTCTCTATTCGACAGACAAACCTCCTTTTGTTAGTCTACAAATCTTAAAATTTAAAGTTGCCTCCCTGACTGATGAAAATAAAACCAATTGACTGAAACCTATATTCAAAGAACCTCTTCATAATAGGTGGATAATTACCTGCGCAGTCTCCCGGGTGGTAGATGGTATAGTTTGCTTTCAGCTTGCACATATCTTGCCTGTACTTGCACTCGTTGTCGTATGTTTTTCCCTTTGAGGAACATACAGGAACTTCATATGATGGACAGCTGGGTACACATATGCACCGAGGATCATAAGGCCCGAAGGCCTTGCAAACGGCATGGAAATCGCAAGTAGCATTAATGCACGGATCAAGATCTGAAAAACAATGGGTGCAGACAATACCACTTTCCCATGCGCCATTCCACGGACAATCACAGTCTTGAACGAAACTAACTGAAACACCTTTAAGGTGGCTCTGACCAGTTTCAACACTTTGAAGAGACACTCTCTTTAGAAATATTAGCATTACACACTGTATCACGTAACAGCAAATTTTATGGTGCCATATGAAACACCAGTTATTGCAGAACAAGATGCGATCATTATTGTGACGTAATAAGTTACACCCCTATATTTTGGCTTCAGTTGCTCATATCTCAAAAACAAATTTGGTGACCTCCATTTTTTATTGCTTGAAAGCGACCAGAAGGCCAAGATGAAACTTTCTGCAAAGTTTAAAAACATTCTGTACTGCAGAATCAGAGCCAAGTTCAGAAAAAAAAAAGGAGTTAAGGTGGCTCTGAATCTGCTGTACAGAATTTTCTTAAACTTTCCAGAAAGTTTCATCTTGGCCTTCTGATCACTTTCCAGCAATAAAAAAATAGGGGTCACCGGGTTTGCTTAGAGATATGTGCAACTAAAGACAAAATAAGGGGTGTTATTGCAGGGCTTTCCCGTTGCCAGAGTGACTAATTACGTCACAATAATGACCGCATCTTCTTCAGGAATAATTGGTGTTTCTTATGGTACCATATCGTAACATTGCTAATAAGTGATACAGCGTTGTAGTGCCAAACCTTCTAATACGAACGTTATTTGAAAGCTTTGAAACTGGCTTGAGTCAACATTGCCCAACTGACGAGAAACACTTTGTCATGTCTTGCGTTAGTTTTAGTTTACCTCCAAGAACTGCGAGATCAACTTTAACAGGATCATGTTGAACGCCCATGCCTGCCATGTCCTTAATGCATACGCGAACAGACGAATTTGTTACTTCCTATACAAGAAGTAAGGTGAAAAAGAAGGAGGTGAGGGAAAGTTAACAAAAGAAAAAAAGTTTAAAAAGCCGTCCAGGGAACTCATTCCTAACTGATTCTCATGTGCTACAATCTCTTCTCATGAATTCTCAGAACAAGTATCCTAGCTTAGCCAGCAGGCGGGCTCTTTCGTTGAAAATGGCGTTCAACGGAGGCTACAGAAGGACGTTACTGACAAATAATCGGAAAAGTTGGAATATGGCTGTTAGGTATTTTGGACACGATACCAACAAGCCATGGGAGACACGCGATAGCAAGGCCTTAAACTTGGTTCAGGAAAATCACTTTTTTGAAAACTTATCGGCTTGTTAATCTGCCTTGATCACTGAACAGCTACAGATGATATGATACGAAACACTGGTAACTTACATCTGACCAGGCACTGAGTGCATTGTCTTCCGGCCTCACAGAATTGGCATTTTTGCTGTCATAGTGGTGATTGATCGTTACTAAGACAACAGGAGGTTCAAAGAATACTTCAGAAAAGTTGAACACCTGTTAAGTGAAAAAAATACTCGACATAAGTAGGATCCCATTACCCGGACCTTCCATCTTTCATATTAACCCTCTGAGTCAAGCACCTCGCAGGGGGGCTTTAGCGGGTGTTCTCACAATAGCCAATCATAAGAGACCTATGGTCAGCCATTTATTACGTCACATGCGTATGTGACGTATGTGGACCACTTCACGTATGTTCTCAGTCACATACATCACATAAGTCAAAATACAAGATGCGGGAAAGGGTTGACTCAAGCGTACAGTACAGTTGGAAGCTGCGGGTAATAGGCTCCTGACATAAGCAAACGCATTTTCTTAGCCCTTCTTGTTATCTTGAATTGATGCATTGTTTTGGACTTTCAAAAATGGAATGATGATTGTGAATTTTAAAAAACAATGAAATTTGGTGATTACCTTGCAAAAAGCAAAGTTGTCTTTTTCGAGGGGAGCTCTAAGATTCTCAAACTCGATTTGCCCATAGTATGTCCACTGACCTTCTCCTCCTTGAAGAAATGATAACCAGTCCTGGGAGGAAAACAATCAATCGCTTAGTAATAGCGGAGCTCCGGCGGCCCCGAGCGGAGCACCATACTCATTGGAACCGTATTGCTGGTGGGCGCGTACGCACGACGAAGTAATAATAATAATAATAATAATAAGTACGCCAAACATGGTCGCCGTTTGCAGCCCACATCTTTGATATTGGACATCCATATTATGGTCAATTGACACCTGTCAAAACAAAGTATCCGCTGACCAGTATCACGTGACCATATCGTGGGCTCAGGTTTACAGCTTATCGAGGTCAGCTGTTTTTTAAGTTGAACGCTGACCAGGTACTGGTTTTCGATTGGATCGCAGGTTCAAGCCAGGTTAACTTCTTGCAAGAGTAGCTAAGAGTTCATCACCTAAGAGTAAGAATTACCCAAATTGGCCTAGCGTCAGAAAAATGTCTATTTTTAACCTAGCTTCGCGGGAAAATTTACTCCATTCAAACCCTTTGGGAATAAAATATTTTGTTTCAGGTATTCCATATCATTAAATGTGAATGCTACATTAGAATAAAAATACAATACAATACCCCCGCGAGCAGAGACCCTTTGATCTTCCTAGATAAATCGGGAAGAGTAAGGGACCTCTGTCAACTGCTTCGAATTTCTTTGTCGAGCTGCCGTTAAAATTCAAATGTATTCGGGTGTCAGTTACGCTCGACCAGTAAACGCAAAACCACAAAAATGAAACAAACAGTCGGGATATTTTGGAACCATTCTGGTAAACACACGACAACCAAGGAATCATTTCCTTGGAAACTCAAGATAGTTCATACTTTTAGAGTGCCATTTTACTTTCTACTGAAAAATTTATAGGTTTCTGGCAGACTAGATACGAAGGAAATACTCATAGGAATTTAGACAGTTGAAGAATTTTAACCCCGGGAGATATGAATTGGGTTAGCCAATTTGGTTTATTGTTTATTTTCGCGCAAAACTTGGTTTAAAAATAGACACTTTTCTGACGCCGATGGGGACAAACATGATAGCAGACTCTTACACTTGGGTAATGGATTCTTGCTTCTTGTAAAAATGAATGACACGGGATCGGAGCTCCACTTTTAGGCTTGGCTAAATCTGTGCGTTGTCAGTGGATTTTAAAGAGGTTGCGAGCCATGATTCGATCGGTCAATTAAGATGTGACGTGTGGATAGTCTGTCGGGTACAACGTGATTTTATTGGCAGTGAACAGTGATATTGACGCGTTTTATTCCGTCTTTTGTAATTTAAATGTGAGAAGGGTATTTGGGTAAAAATGAATTGTTTAGTTTAAACTTTGTATTACCACCTTTTAGAGCATAAAACGATAAAAGCAGCGGTAAATAAATAATGGTAATTGAACCGAGTGGAGTGCAATTTGGTCTGAAATCATACGTGTGATTTCAAAATCGAACGAGCGCGCAGCGCGAGTTCGATTTGAAATCACAAGTATGATTTCAGACCAAAATTGCAAGACACGAAGTTCAATTACCACTTAATTTAATATTTATTACATCCATTTAGAAATCATTCAATTATTATTTATAGCTAAAACACAGGATTATAATCAGTACTAACATTTTATTGATCCAGTTGAGAACAAAAGTTGCAAAATTCGCCACACAATGGTTTTCTTTGTCTTTCGTTTTCCTGCAATTTGATTGGTTACCTTAAACAAGCCTTGAAATCTGATTGGCTGTTTTGTTTTAGTGTTCCTTTCTCATTGGCTGAGGAAATGATGAGATTTAGATCACAACATAGTGCGATTTGGGAGTAAATCGCACTGCTGAGTGTCAATCAGATTGCAAGGATCAGCAGTGATTTCTAAATGGATGTAATAATGTGAGAAATCGATGCGACAGAAATGAAACTTAATTGCCTTGAGACAGAAAGAAAGCAGTGAGGCTCAGTAGTGAGGACGCTTACAGACGGACATACCTACTTAATTGACCACTCCGCCCCCCCATAGGGACTTTTCAGAGCCAATGAAACATGATCATGACAGAACAGAACAATAATAACAACTGTTAAGAATCCCAACTGGCCGGAGGCAAACCAGTTGGCTATTTACAAGTGCAGCTGAGAAGGTGAACCAGGGAAGACTACCAGAAACAATAATAACCAGTGGTCAGAACGGGATTTCCGGTTCTCAAGGCACAAGCTCCCCTACCCACCGGGTCGCACTGCTCGCCTTGAGATCAGGAGTTCCTGGGTTCAAGACTCGTTCTGACAACTCATTGAATTTGTTCCTGGTAGTCCCTGGTTCAACTTCTTGGCCGCACTTGTAAAAAGTTGTAAATCCTTGTAAATGGGATTCTTAACTGTTGTTGTGTGTTCGGTCGTTTCGTTGATTGTGTTTTATTTGGCCCTGAAAAGCCCCTGTGGGGAGCGGTCAATTAAGTATATATTTAGTTTCTCAACTTGAAATAACGCCGATCAGATCAAGCCACTGATCCAACGTACACCGACAGGAAAATTGTCCACGGTTGCTTGCTTCGAAACTCTGTATTATTGTATTGCATTTAAAGAAGGTCACATGACAAGACGTATAGAGGTTCTAAAGTGTAGGGTTAGTGAACATTTTAAAAAATTAACCCAGCCTACTGCACGAAACTGCATTGCAAGGAAATTAAGAGCATTGGAAATTCACTGAGCAATTGTAAAGAAATCAGTTCATCCGACTGGTAAAACTTTACAACAAAGAGTTTTTGATTATGATTCTGTGATCACCAGAGATCAGTCTTTGACAAGTATAATTCCACGCTCAATCTCATTGAGGTTCAACAGATTTTCTGATCACATTCAGCGAAAGAAACAGTCACTTACCACTTTCATATTTTCATGTTTTCCGTCAAATGTTTTCACTTCACGGACACAGACTTGAAAACCGGTCTCCTTTTGATCCTCAATCCACATATTCATGGCATCTTGAGGCCTGGCATTTCCACCTTGGCGTACAGTGGCAAGAATTTTTGGAACAGAGGAAAATCGCTGTAAAAAACAGAGGTTTAGTTTACATTTTGCATTTAGTGTATGTTTTTTAGGGAACTATTGGTTTTATTTCCCCTAGTCTCGACATTTCGCGTTTCTTCCTCCTTTCCCCCCCCCCACGCCCCATCCGTTGCATTCCCATCCCGACCCCTCTCGTTGCCCCCAACCCCCTTCCCACCTCCCACATTCATCGTCCGCATTCTTAATCCCCTCAGAAAACACTTTTGTCTATACTCTTGGTCTGAAACGGGTCATTTTAGACAACAAACGATATATCCCAATAAGTCATAGAGGTTAAAAGCTTTAATAAAAACTGTTCATCATCACAGGTTAATCCTCCCAAGAATGCTAATCCTGAGGATGTTTTGTGACGCAACGATTAAAGCACTCGAATTATTTCGGTTTTTATCTTGATTTGAGGGGAACATTCTATCCATGCCTTGCTCCGGCAGTTGTTTTCACTCACATGTCATCTGAAAGGATGTTGGGGTTGGGGTTTTTCGATATCTCTGCGTTTAACGAGGTCTAGCCCGGAAGTACTTAATTAATAAAACATTAACCGACCGCGAAGACGGTAGAATTGCGGGGATTTAAAGAAACAAAGGCATTTCCACCTTGTTTTAGTTTTCCACAATACATAAATCATGCAGAGACATACCCTTGAAAAGCCAACTCTTGAACATTGTGTTCCACTAGTAAAGGTATTGAAAGAGACAGTGTTAACCAATGCCCCTTTCGGCTCGCCCTGGAATGAGACCCAATTCACAATGACGGCGCCGTTTGTGCCAAGACCCGATTCGAGCACGCAAACCCGGAAATTCCTACTCGTGACATTGGCGGTCCAAACGACAGCAGCATCGTAAACTCTATTACGATCTTCTTCGTGGCTGATTGATGCGAGAACTCGAATATTGAGTGAGTTGGAATATGCGCGAGCGAATATCACAAGTTTACAGTGGTGCAATATCGGGTATCTATTGGTAAAATTCAGCTTTCCACGTTGGAAAAATTGTGGCCCTGGTAAAAAGAAAAGGTTTCAGTTAACGCTGGCAGCATCTTATCACATTATTATTATTATTATTATTATGATTATTATTATTATTATTAATTATTGTTAGCTAGTCTTCAGACGTATCTTCCCATTTTCAAATTGATTGGTTTTGGGTGTGGTGCAATTGTTAATCTTTGTAGGAAAACAGCCGGGTCATCTGAAACGTATGCGAGTGTTTTGCTGCATTGAAAATGAGCAAGAATTTTCACGGTTGAAAGCTAAGTATGAAGAGCTTTTGACAAGTTCCGAGACAGTCAAAGAAATGATTCCATGACAAACCTAGCAAATTTGACACATTAGAATTTCCGTATCTTTGCACTAGCGTTTTTCAAGATGATGGTATAGCGTTAAAGAAAAGTTAGGATGTTCCCTAAAGAAAATACAAACAAATTGAGCGATTTATCTCACAATTATATCCACGTAACTTTTTACGTTTTCTATAAAACCCCCAGAACTCCACCTTAAAAGTTCCGTCCAAAAGAACATTGCCTCAATGACCTACCTCGTGGACGTTGAGCCAAACAGCCAACAGAGAACAATATCAAAAGCGTGGCGAACAGCTGAGAAACTGAAAACGCTCCCATTTTTGCAGAAAGGGAGGGAAATTTCAGAAAAATAGGGCTGCAGCCTGTTCCCTTTGCAAGACGTGCACACAACTGTAATCTTCCTGTAGTGCACTTACTAATAAAGGGCTCGCTTGTACTTGAAAGAGTTTTGAATTCTCATCACATCTTTCCGGGTCGATGTTTGTGAGAATCTGGGGCTTGAACAAAGGAAGTATACCTGAGAATAGAAGCGACTTGAGGGTGAAGTTTGGAAAGTCTTCTTCGCAAGAGCGGGAGAAAGTAGAATTTGATCAATCAGGTCCGGAACAAAGAGAAATATTACAGCAATATACGAAACTGCTAAGGAATAATAAGTGTAAATCGGATTTAATACGGCTGGTTTAAGCTGTTGACAGTACAGCACAGAGAACCAAAACCCAATGGATGAGGATTTTTTCCACGTTTTGTATTTTTTACACAGCATTTCTTTTGACAAAAGGAATGACATCCGTATCTGTTTCAAATGATTAGCTTTAAAGACGAAAAAGTTGTAAAAATGCAAGGAAACAAACCTAACCACACTTGCGTGCATACGTTTGCGCTATCGGGTGATCTACGTTTGCAATCAATCCATCTAAGCTACACAAACAACTCTTGACACTCCAGCGCTGAAACGGGAGGCCAAAAGGCAATGTGTCATGATGGGGTGCCCTGAAAGTGCCCATAACTGTATGGGATGATAACTCGGGTCATGATTTTCAGCCTGTGCACTAATTAATCAGCAACAACGTGTTTGAACTGATATGATGAAGGAAGTAAATAGGTAACCAACTACAGTGTATGACCAGGAAAAAAGCATCTGTTTTTAACGAGAGGACGCTCTAAGTCAACTCATTAATGTATGTGATATGTTATGGGATATCAAAATTAATGGCCTTAATATGACGCAGGTAATTTGTTTTTTTTTCTACCTAATAAGGTCATTTCTGTTGTTCAGAACAACAGAAATGAACTTGTATCGAGTTGCAGTCATACAAGGAAATTCCTTCTTAATAGCGTAATCCCTTAATAAGCCTATAAGATTCATTTTTAGCAGTTTACTGCAAAATTGGTTGTCTTGTTTAACCATTGCTATGCATCCTAGCCAACAAAGAATCGCTACCGCTTTTTTCAAAATCACTAGATAGAAACCTCGTTGAACCGCGACTCGCTCGATCTTGCTGCTCGATCGCCATTTGTGCTGGAACTATCAGTTTTTCACCTCGTTTCAGCTGTGTTTTCACATCATTCTACCTCATACGCCCTTGCTGAACTAGAATCAAGTCTTTACCGCATCACGTTGCTGAATTTGTTTTGGAACTACTTTGGACCACTGGACTGGAACAACGAACTTTGCTTTTTATCGAACTGACCTTGTAAATTTTCACTGGAATGGCATAGAAACATTGTAAATCTTAGGAATGACATAGAAAAATTGTAAAACTTTAGAAAAATAAATAAGTGGTCGACAGCCGTGAGTCCACAGGAAAAAAAAACAAAGGTCTCTCCTCTTTGAGAAGAGAGAGAGAGACCCTGGGAACGAGTTTACACGGTTGCTTATCTGTTATTTGAGGTTTCCTTGGGACTGTCAGTCACACTGTACATCACTTGACCGGCGCAAGGCGGCTTAATTAAGGTTAGAGCTACAATCTCGGACAAAACTGTTGAGACAGTAACACAAATTCGCCTTCATTTTTATACATCCTCACTTAATCACCCCTTCGCACTCCCCCCCCCCCCCCTCAGTCAATGTTGCTGAGTATCATCCTATGTTCTACAGTATATTTCTGCCCAAGAGAAATCAACATTGAGGTTGGGGGGGGGGGGGGGGGAGAAAGGGGAGGGAAAAGGGTAGGTTTCAAGCGGTACATTTGGATAACTTGTTAGACTACCAAAAATGTTCTTTTGTCTCAACAGGTTTTGTCCGAGATTGTAGGTTGAGAACGCCACTAGGGAAATTTGGTGAAAAAGTCTCAGCGTTAAAGTTACCATGTTTCAAAGACAACTTGCTTCATTGCCGATGGTAACTTTCCGGGTTTTGACATCATTTAACTGGTACCGGTCACCAGTTTGATTTTACTGTTAAGTTACCATTTGTAAATTTGGCGGGCTTCATTGCGCATAACGCCAAGCCGTAAAAGTTACTCCTGGAAACGAAGCAAGTTGTTCTTGACAATATGGTAACTCAATCGCGAAACTTCCTAAGGGGCGTACTCGGCTGAGAATCGTAGCCGGAAATGCTTCAGGAATGTTGGCTGAGTTGAATAATAAATGAATGAACTGTTCGAGTGAGGCTTGAGCTGCTTTCGCCGATCTACGGCATCCTAGCTGATGATCATCCGTACATCTGATGATCATTGGCCGCAGATCGGCGAAAGCGAGGATTAATTTAAAGTTTTCAAAAGCAGCTCAGGACATCACAGGGGCACCCAACGAGAATGTAGTTCAAAACCACTTAAACATAGCATTGTTAAACGTATTTTACTATTTAAACAGTAGATATAGCCATATTTTTATCCCCTAAAAATTTTTCATCTATTCGGATTTCCTAGCTGAAAGTCTAGTTATCCGAAAACTATAGGGATCAAAACTTACCTTTTCGAAAATTTCAGCAAGAAAAAAGGCCCCCGAAAATTCTAGGTGACCTTTTTAGGGTAAAAATCCGTTAAAAATGGGCAATTATACCATTTTTCAGATGTTCGAAAATCCTAGGAGAGGCAAGCAAGCAAGAAATTTTACAACAAATGTTCCGAAAATTCTAGATCTCAAATCGTCTTCCGAACAGATATTTTCCGAAAGTTGACGTTGGGTGCCCCTGACATCACTCGAACAGTTTATTAATATGTTATTCATCTAAATATGCTGCTAAAGGACAATATCAAACGTCTAATGAATGTTGGAGCATTTTTACATCTGACCGAGGGAAAAGAGAACGACAAGCCCTAATTCCTTTGCTTTTGACCGTACGCTATTCCGCGCGATATAGGCCACAGTCGTCAATTTTTTAAGGGGTGATTTTATGGGCCGCCCGTTACCACTAAGAGTGGAATGACTGCGTTATGCCGCGTATTACATCTTTCTAAGAATGGAAAATAATGAAACTCTTGTGATGAAGGAAATTTCAATGATGAACTTTAACCTCAGTAAAGGAAAAAATTAAATCGTTCTACCACTAATGATCAAGGCAGAGGTTGGACTTCCGGCGTTTCGACAGAAAGTGGATACAACCCCGGTCATTAATCGTTGGAACGCGTGACACTTCACGGACACTGTACCCCGTCCCTTCCCCCCTTATAAATTTGTCAAAGTTGGGAAAAACCGCTAGTTTTGCGAGAAAATGT
>NC_090876.1:50724395-50731895 GCF_036669935.1 Montipora foliosa
TAGGCGTCTTGTTTTTAGTTTTTTTTTCCCCCATGAAAACAGACCTTCATCAAGTCTTGCATGAGAAACTATTACCCATGGGATTGGGAATGGCCAGTCGTGCAAGGAGGGTTTTTGTTTCAGGCCGGAGGCCGGACGTTTCGTCCGGTGGTTTCCCATTCCATGTCCGGAACTTTGATACAAATATTTGAGGGGTTTGTTTTATTTTTAATTATATATTGTAATTTTTTTGCTTACTATTTAAAGAGAATGAGTGAACTCCAGCCTTGTCTGGGAAACTGATTCTTGGGGTTCCAGAAACAGTAGAAACAGCGTTTCTGAGCGTTCTATTTTAGAAATTTTTCTTGGGGGGGGGGGGGGGGAAGGACATGCCCCCAGACACCCCTAGGTAGCTCGCGCCTTGGGGCGCCAAAAATGTCACAACCGATGCTTTCAGAAATATGTCCGCTACTCTACAAAACTGTCGAAAACCTGACCTCCTCATATCCAACGCGCGGGTGGAAGATGAAAACATTATGCAAATTTTGGGTAAAGCCGAGCAGGGAGTGGGGAACCCTGTGCAAGCCAAATCTTATTTTAGAACTCGTCTAAAAACACCTTGATCTGTAAATATACCTTTACAAACAACTTGTATTGATGTTGTAGTCTGGTTATGGACTCCTTCCCTCTCCACCAATGTGGCTTCGCTTTAATTTCAGCACTTAATGTCACATTGAGTTGAGTTTCTTAGCTCACTCCTCAGTCTGCTCTGAGAAGTTTTTCTTTAAGACTGGATTTGACCTGCTTTAATTCCATGTGATTTGATATTGAGCCTGAGTTGACTTTTTCATTCCCAAGATCAAATCGTTCATTCTCCCAGCTAGTACAAATTTTTTTTTTTAAGGGGGGGGGGGGGGGGAGTAGTCATGAAAATTTGTGTTATATCAAGATCATAGCTCTTTAAAGCTGAAGCCTATGACTACGAGTCTCCCTATGCAGTATATCCGTGAGTCAAGCTCTGCACGACTAATAATTACATTCGTTTTGAATTATACCTGTCTGACTGACATTTCAATGACATTGTGAGTAGCATTTTCCTGCTGGTCATTCCTTGGAGTCAAAGGATTCGTACCCAATAGAGCTCGCATACAAGCTCTCTTAAAAGTGAAAAGCTTGGGACACCACTGAAATCAGATAATTAAAGATTATGTATCAACACTTAAAAGCTTGGCTGTGTTTCAACCACCACTTGTTCTCTTCAACTACTGCTGCACGCGGTAAGATATTCCTCCAGTAAACTATAATAGTTCTAGGCAATGTGACATCTGCTTCGTTTCTCGGCCGTAGGCTCATGCAGCGTAACTATGTCCTCAAAAGTGTCCCGGCGTTGGATGTTCCGGGCCATCTGTTCAATACTCTATGGGAGTATTGAATTTCGTGTGTTAGGGTTAGGGAGCTGAACAAGCCCCTCTGTTCCTCCCACGGCTTCCGCCGGCATTGACCAGCCTGTGCTGTATAAACGTAGGCCGACTTGAATGGTTGGTGAGAGTAAGGGCAGTAAGGACAGCAACAGACGGGAAACAAAAAGTCAACATCAGTAAATCTTTGAAGTTACCTTCTCAAGGGTTTTCATTCTTCGTTTCGTCCAAGTATCGGCCTGAGGGGGTGAATTGATGGTTATAGAAACGAATCAGCCGGATCTAACACGATTCTTTACCCTTCTGTGATGCGAAGAAATTATCACGCAGTATTTACTCTTTGGACTAAAATCGAATCTGAGGTATTCATCGCTTTCAAATATCGTACCGGTTGTGAATCGTTTGGAAATCATTTATCGCAAACTCATCTGCTCAGTTAAGTACCTACTTTTCCGATTGAGGTTTCCGAAAACTCCTGGCAAGTGTCAAAATTCTGAGAGAAGAACATCATCTTCAAATTAATCCTTTACCAACAGGAAATTATGTAGGAAACACGATATCCAGTCGCGTTTGTTTCAAGAGACCTCGTGGTCAGTTCGAAACGGTTTTATTTTTCCTACTGTACGCAAACGTATCAATTTACAGGGGGGTGTTCACCTGTACAAACAAACTTCAAGGCTCGGATAGAGAAACAGGGAGTACATTGGGAATCAGTCCGTTAATTAAGCAGGGGTCTTTTTGGGAGGCCTGAAAAGCTACAAATGATGAATCCACTTAGTTTGAATACCTAGAGCCACAAAACAAAAACGCAAAATAGTTCCAGATCTTTGAAAGCCTTTACTACTTTGGAAAATACAGAGGCACCCGAAATGTACACGAGAGACGTCTAAGAAGCACATAACCGGGGTAGGATAGCTAAATTGCGTGTCAATGAATTTCGCAGTACCACTGGTAAGCACTCCCCCACAATAACGCAGAGTAACCCCCCTGCCCCCCTAGGTCCCAGGGGATACGAAAATACCGAAAAAGCTGCTTCTTCCATTTAACAAGCAATCTACGCCATTCGAGAGTTGTAATCGACTTTAAATTTTTTTGCAGCTCCAAAACTACAGGATACTAGTGGTAAATGCACCCGGAAATTTTTGGCATTTCCCCAAGCACGTCATCTTTAGTGACTGTTTGTTTTCCCTCCAAGTTGATAACAAGGAGTTATTTTTTGTGTTCGGAGGTGTTGTTTTGGAATTTCTCTGTGTAACAACTTCAGCTTTTGAGCGTGTTATCCCTGAAAATCAAGGAGGATATCAAGTTATTTTTAGTGACAACAAGTTAGCCCTAAAACACCGCTATCACGAGTGATCTGTTTACGGTAGAATAATCTAGTGTTTCTTGTTCAAACGGAAAAGAAAAATGAAATTTTTTTGACAGAAAAGGAAAATGAATTTTCGCGAAAGCAAAATGGCGGCCGATGTTTTAAAAAAGTTTACAATGTTCTGTACCTTTTTCTATGAATTTAAGGGCGTAATTATTTGGTCCTATACATGTCGACCGAATCTTCATATTAACCCGAAATGGTCTCCAATTGCGGAATTCCGCCAAGGAGATTGGCTTAAATCTCCTTGAATGGTCTTTCTATTAGTTAAACCAATAAGATCAAACGATGAGCTGTCAAAAGTGGCGGTTCTCGTGAAAGATTCCTGACTTAGTGACCTATTGCTCTCCTGCGGTTGACGAAAGTCGATACTCACTCCACAGGGAATGCATTCACCGAAGAACTATTTCACACGCATTTCACTTCGTGACACGCAGAGAATCGCAGCTATTGAGAGCGTCTTGAAAGAGAACTTCGGGTTTTTCGTTGACTTTGCCACTAAACAGGTATTTGTGATGAGCAGCAATTGATTTGCGACACACAGGACACATAAGCGTCACTGGTAACAGACGCGTGATTCAAGGTCAGTGCATTCGAATGCATAGTTTCGTTTTTGTCTAGCGCGTTTTCTCTTGCCGAAGCGTCCTCTTTTCGTTGCCACTATTGACAAACATGTAAGTAAGAACTACATTGTTTACACTGAACCATGTGCTCCTTCCTTTCTAGGATTTGATTAATCAACTTTCATCCAGCTGAGTTGTTGCTATGACTTGAGCAAAGAGTTCGATCTTTTCTCACAGCAAGTACGATAACTTTTATTGGATACGATTGACTAACGCCCGGCACAGTTAGCGTGCCCAATAGGATTTCATGCGCCAGCCTGACAGATGTTAATTCAAATCCATGCGGACAGCCGCTTCACTACAAATCACCGAAAACGGAAGGTTTGGCCTATCGGCCCAGCGGAATAGCACGGGCTTCACAATACATTCCGGGCTGTCTTAGACCAAGGTCATCTGCAGTTTTGTTATCTGAGTCCAAAGGAATTTTTAAGAGTTGTTTAGGCCTTTTCTTGGAAGTGTTTAGACTACTTGATTGTGACAATGGAGGAATCTAAACCCGAGATAAATTCAGTGAACCGAGCGCACGATCAAGAAACCCAAACAACCTTTGATATAAACCACAGGGAACCGACCATTACTCAAAGGACCCCTTCAACTGATGCCATAAGAACCCATGGTTATAATGGATATAACCACAGACATGCTCCAACTTGGAATGTGAACCACTCCTTCCATTCCCCGGGGTATCCAGAGTACTATCGTTATGACATGCATTACACAGGCCACCATCATCCTCCTCCATCCATTACGCCATCACACAGTAACCACTACTACCCTGGACGCACAACACATGGGCACAGTTGCCCTAGTCCCCTTATGCAGCCTCATTTACCAGCAGCACCACCACCCTCCCATTCCACTTATCGCCCCTATCCATATCATTATCCTGAAGGATTTTATTCTCACCCCCCTTTGCCTTTGCACGGTGTCTCTTCTTCTCTACCGATTCCTTGTGACAGGAGACACACAGACACTGAGATTGCTTGCCCAAAGCCAGAATGGCCACCTGGTTATCAGCCCTTTGTAAAACCTATCACACCATCAGATTATCTGTTATCTCTGAATCGCATCCCAGTATCTGACTATGGTGGACCACCATCCACAGCAACATCATTGAGGTCAACCGTCATTGATTTACCAAGGCTGTCAGCAAAAATGAGTCGCAAAAGGGCAATGTCCAATACCCCTTCATCGGTTGAGTCCATCGACCTGAATGCCTTGATAAGAGGCTCACCAGATTCGCTGTCAGGGTACCTGGGGCCAACAAGGGTCTCTTCAGCAGGATCCTTTGGTCACTTAAGCCCCATTGGATTTTGCACATCTCCTGGAGCAAAGCAAGCATCTCACTATCCCGTTCCTCGTAACGTGCTCATCACTACTCCTCCTATAGCCCCACCACGCATACCAACGCCACCTTCCATGAGAGACACAGTGCCAAGCTCTACAACTGGTATGGATGGGACAAAGGAGGAGACTCATGACAGCATAAATTGTGCTGAATCAGCATTAGTGTCAAGCAATAAAGAAATGGAAAGTGCCAGCTGCAAGGAAGAAAGTATGGATATCTGTCCCCTTGACTCCACTACATCTCCTGGAACATCTGAGGTGAAGGTAAGTACATCTACCAAAATTTAATTTCACAAAGCACTCTTCCTCCTTAGAAAAAATGTGCTGTACTAATCTATTATCATATTTAAGTATGAATATCATCATCACCATTTAATTGAAAGGGGGAGCAAGGTTGGCTTATTCCTGATTGCGCTCGCCTCTCACCAATGTGGCCCAGGTTCGATTCCAGACTTGTGGCCATATGTCAGTTAAGTTTTTTGTTGGTTCTTCACTCTGCTCCGAAAGGTTTTTCTCCGGGTTCTCCGTTTGGTGTCAGGGGACAATGATGAAGATGACGATGATCATAAGGGTTAGGGGGATAAATCAAGATTCTGCTGTGTTAACATGACAACAACAAAAAAATACAACAGACAGTATTTGGGAAAATACTATAGGATGATTAATTTGCAAGTTTATGTTGTGATAGGAAAAATATAGGATATGCAGTGTCAAGAATAGAAATTATAAAAAAGTATAGAAAAAATGCAGAATATGCAGTGGCAAGGATTTTCTATGCTCCTCCTGTTCCACTCAATAGGGTACATGTGCCATAATCCAAGTACATGTATTATTTTGCTATCTTCTGCAGTTCACTCTGGACAATATTCACTATTTTTGCACATTTTGGGTGTTATTTGCATTAAAACAATAAATAGCCAGTTCACTGAAGCAAATATGATGCAGTCCAAAAGAGTAATAAACTTGAGTTGCTCTTATGTAAAGAACCCCTCAAAATGTATTGCATTATGAGATTGGGAAAATAGTCAATGCTAAATCTAACTGAGAAGTCATTCAATATTTTTAATTAAAGAATTCCTAAAATGTAGACATATAGTAGACATAACATGCATTAAAATAAAACTTTCTAAAATCACCTCAGTTGTTTCAAATTGAATTGTAATAACAGATGTTAAACATTTATTCCTGATATAAATTTCAAGAGAAAAAAAAATTCATGCCATGAAAAGATGACTGAGCAACAAAATGCCAGTTGATAGAGAACTGAAAATAATTGAATATGTCAATTTCAAGAGAATGATCCAGTGTAACTGTTGACCTGATATCTCTGACATCACATTTTTATCTTTTGATGACTAATGAAATCATTTAACTTGAGATAAACTTCGCATGAATGTTTAACTACCATGTAGTTGCACTTACTATTTATGACTATTCATGACACATAACAATTTACAATTATAACTAATATGAGTTACCTTTCACCGGTATCAATAGAATTACTTCTGATCACCTATTCCAGTGACAATACCATGAAACAATAATGCAGTGCATATATGCACTTCTTATTCAGGCATATTTGTCATAGTTGTGGTGATGGTGTGAAGTTACATCTCTTGAAATCATGCTGCACTAACCAGACCTTCAGAAATTGATCATTTGATGCAAAATTACAACTGCTATTATATTGATAATAATTATTTTACCTTAAAGTATTACATTATGATTTTGCTTGGCTATCTTTTTGATGAAATGTGCCTTAAACTTCAATTAATGAGCTGCAAGGCATTCAATATTGTGCTTGGTTTTGTTATAATATCATTACTTTTTTCATCCCTGTAATTTAGATTTTTGAGCAATTACGCTGATTAGAACAAACCACATGCAAAAGTTTTTATGGCAACTCTGCATCCAATTTTAATTCCCGACCTGTTTAATTAAAGAGCATAGAAAACAAAGGTCTTTGCAGTTAAAACCTTCACAGTCCTGCTGAGATTTAGGGGTTATCCAGTTTGCCTGAGGCAGTATGCATGAACACGTCATTATTAACCTCCTTTTTAACATAATGCCTTGTTTTATTAAGGATTAAAGACATCTGAATGACAAATTCTGAAAAGTAAGGTGACATGAAAAGGGTTCATGTCAATGGTGTTCTCTCTGTTTTAATTCTATTGTAGGCAGTTTTTTAACGTCTTGATTTACCTCACCACCTTTCATAAGGTGGTCAGTAATTGCATCTCAATCTGTTGCATAAATTTTCAACTATCTGTGCATGAATAGTCAGTTTTGTCACAAAATTACTGTACAAGTAGTCTTAACTGCTTTTAAAAACAAAGTATCTTGCCAAAAGCCACACTATTATATTTCCATCGGATTAGATAAAGGTATCTAGTTCATTGTCTCCAGAACTCCAAAACTTGTCAGCATGCAAGGCTACAATAGATTAAAGATTCCTTCTCAAAGGACATGAGGACATGAATCAACATGTCATCAAAGCACTGAAGCTAGGTTCAGATATGGGTGTTATTATGACACATTCAGAGAACACAACCTGAGTTCAAAGGCCATATTTACTTTCAAAGGTATAGATAAATTAACTTGTTTATTTTCAACAAACATTTTTGAAGGAAATGTTCCAACAGATCTTATTTGACTGGAGATGCTATGCAAGTTGAAGTTTTTGGCAGCTATTCAAACCAAATTTTAGAGAAATTAATAGAAGTTCATACCATTCCTGAACTCATTACACTTTACTTACAGATTT
>NC_090876.1:50736895-50744395 GCF_036669935.1 Montipora foliosa
GGTATGTTTTTATTGCTGTCATTTAAAAGTAAAAAACTTTCAGAGTAAAGTTTTTGAGCTTAAAACAGTGTGACGTAGTAAACCTGGGTTGGAACTTGCTTCTAAAAGAGTCATAATTCGGTCCTTTGTGCACTGCAACCATAATGGCAGATCAGCATTACATTCCATGCTTTAATTGTAACTTTGTAAGACCATAATTATTGTACAGCAAACAATTTGTGGGTCGTCACGTTGTCCGTTGTCCAATTGAGACAGCAGTTTAATTCGTTATCAAGATAATTACTAAGAGGCTTTTTGAAATTACAAGTTGTTGATTCTGTAATAAAGTTCTCCTTACGAAACTTGGGAAGTAATTCTTTCCATGAGAGCTTTGTTTGGTTCTGACACCAGGTCAGGGAGGCGACACTTTTGGTTGCTTTACTAAGTGATGCCACACACATTGTAATTATGTGTTGTCTCTGAGGCCCTCCAGTACTTGACACCCACTTTTAAATATAGCAGTTGTTTTGTTCCAAGTTAAACAGCCTAACCTCACAAGAGTCTCTTGTAGCTTTGTGGTAGGGCATCTGAACTAGTAATCATTGGCCCCATATGCCACCCTGTCTCACAACAAAGAAACTTCATTCAAAATCATGTGTTGTATTGTTGCCCAAGAAATAAAATTAGCAAGAGCCAGCCCATAAAGTTTTTATTCTTTTACAAGCAACATTCTTACAGATCTCATACAAACCCAGTCCCAGAACAATATCTCTTATTTCACTTCCTGGGTTTTGCCTTCTTCGCTAAGGTTGCAAACTAAGAAACAAGTAGCTGTCGCAAACAGTATCCATGACATACTGCTGTGGGTAACCTCAAGAAGGACTAGCATCCCATCCAGGGGGGAGTGGAAATACTCTCAGTGGCTTCATGCTACAGAAAACAGGTTAAAGCTACGGCTGTGAGCCTCCAGTTGCTTGTGTTTGACTTTGCCTGGCCTTTTTGTAACTAACAGAAAAAAAGGGAGAAACTGAGGGTGGTAAGCAGTTTTATTATATCACTTGGTGGACCACATTCCGCCTTGCAAATCATAACGTGGCTAGTACCTAAGATGTGGGATTGGTCATCTTTAGCAGGGAGGGCAAAGGCCTAGTGCCAATGGAGAGAGGCCAACCTTAAAATCTCCCAACTCTTCCCTGAGCCTCTCATGTAAGTTTTTCTAGCATTTCATTTTCTGCCTCCTAAGCATTGATGCCCCTTCCCCACCAACTTGTTAGCCATGACCTCTCCCTAATGCACTTGTGATAAAGTCGAACAAATAATCATAATGTTATATTGATCACTATAGCTCAAGGCAGAAGGCAGCAGAGAGAAGCCACCATCTAACTCTGACAAGAAAGAGAACACAACCACAGGAAAAAGTCAAGGCCAGCTGACATCCAACAGTTCACAAGCAGCACAATCTCCATCTCATGTTTCAAACAATCAGCTTCAAGAACCAGTGTCTCCAGGAAGAGACGGCTCCAGCACAGTGGGCAGTATCAACCAAGGAGGGAGTTGCTCACAGACTTGCGTTGGAAGCAATTTTGAAGTTGACACAGTTTCATCTAGCTGTGACAGAGCACCCGGGGGCCTAGATATCCCATTAAGCCAAGGCAGTCCCAGAAGCGTTGGGCAGTCTACATTGGGTTTATCACCCAGAAGTCCTCCCTTTGTAAACCATCTTCCAGATATTCTGGAAGGTGAATGGGAGTCGGCTGATAGTGGTGGCTTAGTCACTACTGCACAGTCAGTTGAGGCAAGACCACCAACGAACCCTGTCGCTCTCCCAAAGATTGATGTTCACAAAAGGGATGTGGCCTCATGGGTGAATGATGTTCATCGTCGGATGAGCCAGTCATCTCGCAGATCAAGTGAAACTAGCCATTTACCTGTGGAACTCAACGGTGATGCAAGCAGACGATCAAGCCAGGAAAGTGGTTGGTCCTCTTATGGAAGCCGCCGATCCAGCCGTGCTAGTCCATTCCCATCAACAAATGTTCAGCACCAAGAAGTTATTCCTCACTATCCTAACAATGGGTCTGTTCTTCCGGTTCCAACAGGGATGACAATGCATTGTAAACCCCCAAATTTTCATCCTCTTGAAAGCACTGAAGATGCTCATAGGAGAATCAGTGAGACCAGCACATGTAGCAGCCACAAAAGGTTGAGTCGCAACAGTAGTGGTTATGGAAGCCAGTCCAACCTGGCAATCATTAGAAGTCCAATGTTTCACAAAATTTCACCATTATCCTACTTGATGCCACCATCCCCTGCACAAAATGATTCTTCAAGTAGGAGAAAAAGTGACACAGTGATTTGTGAAGCAGATAGTTCGGGAAGCTATCTCCCAAATAATGGCAAGAGTGAAGTGCGCCGTAGTAGTGAACCCATTAGACGTGCCAGAGCACCTCTTTTGAGAAACGAGCCAACAAGTGGACCTCCTAACAGAGAGGCCTCACCGATGCCAAATTTAAACGAGACAGAACTGATGTGTGGGGATGTGGACCCAAAAGAGTTTGATGCTTATCTAAATCCAACTGAAGATGAGCAGTTGGAATCAAATGTCTTGTATCCTACATCAGAAAATCAAAGTAGTCCATCCACCTGTCCAGGGCAGACCCAGCGATTGTGTCACTATCCTTATCCCAAAGAACAACAGGTCACCCATCAATCACAACAACAACAGCCTGGTTTACAGATTGTCCATCATAGACCCCAGCAATCCCATCCACATCAAGCTGTTGCGTCAAACGAAAAGCTGTCACCTTCAGGAATAAATGGGCCCAATTCTGCAAGAAACTCTCAAGATGGATATTGGGGTTCAGATTGGTGCAGACCAGGGCAGCAACCAGATCTGCAAAATGGTTACCCCATTGCACCAGCAGAGAATGGTGCATATGACATATCAGTGGGGCCACAAGGACAGAAAAATCCAAATGCTGCGGAAAATTATGAGGAGGCAATGGTTGCAGGTTTTGGCTTACTATCTACTGAAAGTAGCGGTGTGTCTGAATTTGTTGGAAATGGTAATATGGTAGTAAATGACATGAACACACTGTTGAACTCTCTTCGTGAGGAAGAACGTTATCTTGAAATGTGTCAATCAAGAGGTGTGACTGGAAGTGCAATGTCTATTTTTTAATTCATTTCGTGACATGCTTAGCAAACAACCGTAAATTATTTATGGTTAATGTTACTGTTTTCAATTTGTTATATCTCCAGTGTTTAAAGGATACAACCTTGCCTGTAACATAGGGTCTGCTAAACTTGCTTTACATAACTTAGCCAAGATAAATTCTACAAAGTTGGACAATAGTATTTATGATAACGGTAGTAATAGTTATGCGGTTTTAATAGTTGAGGTCAATGTCCTTAAAATGAAAAAAATTATATTACCATATTGCAATAATTTAAATCACAATTTTCCCATTTAGAATGATTTTTTAGATGTTTAAAATATCTAAAAAATCAAATTGTCTTTTGTTTTTTGATGATTTTTAGATAAAAGTTTCCTTCATTCTTAAGCAAAATGACATAACTTTCATGACAAAGAGGATGGGTATTGGTGATGCCCATCTCAGAATTTCATTTTGAGCCGTACATCTTAAGGCAAAATTAATATTCAAGAAGCTTGAACATCTAAGATTTATGTAAGGTTAAATATTTAAGCACAGGAGTGCTAATTGATGACACTAGGAAAAAAATAAATCAAAATTATCAAATTTTGGTTTTGAGGAAGGGAAAAACCTGGACAAAACCCTTGAACAGGGAGATGAGAACCAACAAACTCTGGGAGTGTTTCGTTGGGAAAATCCGAGACTGGGTACTTGATCCAAGAAACCAAAAATCTGAAAGTGGATTTTTTGGTTGTGAAATTGGCACATTCAGAATACAAAGTAATATTAACATAACATTTAGAAGGTATCATAATTGAGTGAAGTACAATCATCCAGGTGAGTGTAGTTAACCAATCACATGAACGACCAGAGTGTTTATGCCATCTGCTGGTGTTACACTGATCACTTGCCTATGAAGATTACTTCTGCTCAGGTTGAGGAAGCCCTCTCAGGACTACACTCACCCTGCCGATCATACTTCACTTAATTACATATGTATATAGGAGCAGATTTAGGACTCATGTAAATTTCCAATTTACATGATTTTGAAATGCATTTTTCCCTCCTATGATAAATGCCATGGCCTATTTCCTGAATTGTACAAGCTTATTTATCCACCTTATCTGTGTCACTTTCTGTCAGAAAGAAGTTTTGTTATTTCCATAGCAGTGGAAACCTTGTACTTATTTCCGTGATTCAATATCATTTCTAGGAGACTTGACAGGTGACTTCTTTGTTCACTCAGGGTTTTTTTTGTCTTTAAGACTGCTTGTCATATATTCATTCTTTTCTGATCTAGACCGCTAAAAAATGCAGAGATCATAAGCCCAAAAAATCCAGAATCTGCCCAGACTTTGGATATTTTACCTTCAAATCCACTATTGGATTTTAGTTAAAAAAAACTCCGTTTTTAGATTCAAAAACCCAGATTCAGATTCCCCAAAGAAACACACCTTCAAACCTCACCGTAAAACTTGCTCCCCTATTGTGAAGGCAGGTGTGTTTACCTTTACATTAATTTTATCAAACTATAATAGAAACCTAGATTTTTCAGGAAGGTTGCATTACATGTACCTGCCAATGACTAACTGTGAGAATTTCAGTCTGCTTCTAAAATGTTCTCACTGACTTTGAAAATTAAACTTATGACTTGAAATTTCTTCAAGAAAAATTATTAGTACATACAGTGTACTTTGAATGCTACAGTAGATACCCACTAACACGCAGTATTTGAAATCTTATAGACACCTTTCTAATGTGCACTTATTGTAATTCCCTCCTTCATGTCGAGGAGAGTAAATGATTGAATGCTTTACCTCACTTTGATGAGCCTCCTCATAAATAATAATAATAATAATAATAATAATAATAATAATAATAATAATAATAATTGAAAATAATAATATCTCTAACCACTAATGAAATGAATCAATAATATTATTGCTCTCATGCCTAAATAAATCAAGAGCTTGTCTTCATTCCCTATGAACAGTTACAAGAACAAGAAGAGAGAGACCGAGGGAATGAGGTTGATACATGCAAAAGGACAGACCCTACCACAGAATTTTGGAGCATCCAACTTCCCAAACAGCAAATCAGGGCATCCACTCTCTGTGCATGTATATTACATACAGTGAAACACAATCAATCAATGAAATGACAGAACAGAATAACAACAACAACTGCTCGGAATTCCAAATGTCCGGAGGCAAACCAGTTAGCTATTAATTTACAAGTGCAGCCAAGATGTTGAACTACGTAGTTTTGGGCAGAACAGGTCTTGAACCTGCCTCCACCCTCCCTTCTTAAAAACAGGGAAACAAAAACATTTTCAAATTCTCAATTCTTTTATTATCGCACTCAGTAGATGGAAACCAGAAACAACTTGTTGTCAAAAAAAATGTGACAGTGAAAGGCATGTTGTGACACATATTAATAATTATTAATTTTGGCACAACAGAAGTACATGTAACATGCATATAGAGTAGCAGGGTCCCAGCTTTTCAACAGTAACAACACATCATTTCAATCAAAGCATAAACAAGGTGCTCATACTGCTTACGGCATAAAATGTTCTGACTCAAGGATGTTGCACGGTAGGATATCCCAATTCTCTCCTTTTGTTTGGAGTTGAGTTTCCAAAAATCATTGGTTATACAGTCATGCATACTGGACAGAATTTTTAATGTACTTTATGTGTAGAAAAAAGTGATGAATTCCATGCACAGAAAAATAGCATGGACAAATTTAGTGTACGGCTGCCAACAGCCCTTTCTATTTTTGAAATATATTATTCATATCACATTGCCATACATTAATTTCATTTTCACATTCAAAGACTGTCGTTAATTTGTACCAGAATGGATCCTTGTTATCTGGCCAGGAGCACACCATAATTATAGTCTTTATAGAGTGTCATGTTTACCACTTGCAAGTAGACTGGCCTTGTTATGGCACTAGTGAACGACTGTCAATTTTCCCTGCAAAAAAAATGAACCCCTTTTTTTCATGTACAATTTCTCCAAATAGAGAGCATTGTCACATTTTCACTTAGGAAAAAAAGTACTGCAAATACAAATACAACAATTCATAAAATCAAGGTAATAGTGGCTTAGGGTTAGGGTTAAGGTTTTCTTCCCATTCTTAGTTTTTAGCATGTTTAAGCTCTAGTCCTTTAAGTTTACCATACACTTCAATCATGAGTTTTTGGCATAGGACAACTGGGGAACCACTCCATGTGTATGATCTTACATGCATCTTATCATAAGGTTACATCGCACAGAAGGAAGCTGCTGCAAGAAACTCTTTGCGCGCATCAGTGATAAGACTGATACAAATTTAGAAAAAATATATATACACATAAAGAGTGTGGGGAAATAAAAAAACAAGCCATGTTTTTCTTTAAATACTAACCTGTGAATACTGATGGGAAGTTTCGAAGTGAAGGAGTGTTCCTTCGAAATCCAAAACAACCATGGTATCCATTAAGAGGAGGGATGTTTTCCATGAACAATCCATGACCACCAACTTGATCTTTGGAGTGTCCTTTGAGTGAAAGAAACAAAAACTTGCTAATAATGTACAGCAGGGATCACGGAAATGTGACCACGTTTAATTGATTAAATTCTTTTGTGCACACACCCCTTGGGTTCTCGTTACAAGATAAACAGGAATTTTGTCTGTCACCATCACCATTAAGTCTAGAATTTATCACCATGGGCAAAAGCACCTAAAATGATGCCAGCCACACTAAACACTTAATGACTGGTCCCGAGGAAAACAAAATGAACTGTTTCCTGACGGACCAGTCATTGAGTGATTTGTTATACAGCACAAAAAGAAAAATGTGCAAATGGCAACAACGACAGCGGTCGTCGGTCAACATTCGCGGGTAACAGTGCACTGTTACCCTCTGATGTCACATATTTTGCACTGTTGCCCGCTCAGAGACTTTTGTTTTGGCGGAAACAGTTTTATTGTCAGATGTCATGTGACCTTGAAGTAACCAATAAGAGAACATGCTATTAGGAGAAAATTTTCAGCTTATATAACAATAGAAATTGTTACCCTGTATTATGAAAACAAGTAGAGTAATCTTTTCAAACCACTTCCCGTATTAATAACAATAATATTATTATTCCTTTTTTTTGGCTCACTCTGTACAGGTGCTTCTTCACCACTTGGTCCCCTGACCACCAGTACGGTAAACACCTGCAGATAAGCGGCACCCTTTTTCCAAAAAATCATCACTAGAAAATCGGGGGTGCAGCTCATCTGTGGGAACATTTAAAAAAAAAAGGCTGCTTCAGGTGTCCAGTGTCTGATCTAATCTACAAACGTTCTGCTCATGTTCTTGGTGTAGTGC
>NC_090876.1:50754395-50756895 GCF_036669935.1 Montipora foliosa
AACGTGTTTTTTCAACCTCTTAACTGCTGAATACCCTACCACCTTTGTTAGCATTGAGCAGCGTCCTTTGAAGAGCAAGTAAGAATGCAATAGGGAGGATATCTGTTTACAAACATTGCTTTTGTTATTCAAATTTGCCAACCACAAGAACGAAAGATCCTTTGTTTTGACAGCCAATGAGGCTCTGGTTGGCATATTAATGACAATAGGTGACGTCAACGATATCTTCCGTATAGATGTTATTCATATAAATGCAAATAAATGGCAAGGTATTCAATAGTTGAGCTCAACTTTTTTTCGTTTCCCAAATAAAGGATACCGTTTTACTGCACTTGCAACTTTAACCGGTTGCATTTAATTATTCAATTTAATAATACCAGAGGGCTTGCAGGTCTTTTCTGGTTTAAACGGTTTCATCCTTCTTGTTGATATGGTATTCAGGCAAAGCCTAAATAAAGAGGGTACAAATGGTGAAAATGACACAGCACTGGGAGGAAGGGCTAGTTAACACTCGCAACATCAGCGTCTTTATCAACTTACGGTTAGCCTGTGTGGCAGGCGTTTGAAGAGGAAGGGTAGGGAGAGCTGGCGGAAGAACAAGGAGGTTGCATGCAGAAGAAGGAAAGGGGATGCCCCCCGTTTAATGCTCAGATTCTGAACGTAAAAATTGTGATCAGATAGAATTAAATTTGTCTCAATAACCAACCTAATCCCCTGCTCCGATTGGTTAAATTCAGTGTCACACTATTTTCAAGCTCTCAGCCTCTCTCACAAATAATCTAAATGTCCACCTCAACCGATGCCACCAACGTTGTCTTTTTTTATCTGATGCAAAGCTTTTGGATAGAAGTTTGAAATTATAGCAACAGCGTTTGATTTTGCGTACACATACGTTGCAAACAAGGTGCGGAGTATTCTCGAAATATTGATTCCAGCTACTTTTCTTAGCCGTTCAGCCCATACAACACTAAACAATTCCTCCTTCAGCGATGGTCTGAGCAAATCCACACAAGCTTTGTTGAGCCATATTCCACCAGTAAACTCCTTTCTCAAACTCCACGCACGTCATTGAAAGATTGCTCCTTTTTCAGGCAAGCGCATTTTGTGTTGCTCTACTCCATGAGAGTTTTTAGAAAAAAGGTGTGATATACAACATTCCTGCATGGAGCAATTTTGATTGAATGTCATTTGACAGTTTTAGCGATTTTGCAGCTGCCATATGTATGCATATTAATTAGGGGGTTAAACAGAAAAAACAATAGCTTCCTTGCAGGCATTCCCTTCCCTTCTTCCTTGTGCAACCTCCTCGTCCTCCCACTGGTTTTTTTGTTCCCTTCCCTTTGAACGCCTGCCATGCAGGCTACCTTATGGAGGTCAATTTACCTTGATCAACTTAGTCTAATTACCCATGATGTAGGTGAGGGCACAAAAATGCCTTTGAATTTCATGCTTGCATTTTCTTTCTATTGAGGTACATTGTGAATGGTGTCAAAGAGCAATCATAAACAATAATGATCAATCAAAGGTGAGATTCAAATAAAAGATTTGTATTCCTGTGTCACTGTGTATAAATTACTCCTTAGGGTCGTAAAGATGTACTGTCTAGACCACTTTCATAAATGGTGACCTCCTTTACATTCTTTTGTATTTATGTTTATTAAACCTACATGTACTGCCCTCATTTTGAAACAAATAATTTATTCTTTGAAATTTGCTTGTTTTAGTAATTCTGAAGGCTAATTAGCAATAAAACAGAGGTATAATTATTACCGGTATATTTGCCCAAGGTCTATGCTTTTAGTTCTCAACAGGGTACCATGTCACAGAGGTTGTAAGTTTGAATACCGGTACTGCCAAGGACTCTTATTTCTTGTTGTCCTATCACCTGCCTCCAAACAACTAGGTTATGATCTTTTGCATGGATTTATTACAACATCAGTATTGCATAAGCAAGTTTGATGCATATGACATGGTTGAGCCTGAAGACCAGTGAGACACCTTGTCAAATGAAAAACCTGGGGCGCTTTCCGTTTGACAGAACTGACCGGCGGCCAGACCAGGCATTTGGAAGGACTAACTCTACAAGGCCTTGAAACTAACACACTTCAAGGATCATATATACTCCTCCAGAAGAATGTGAGGGATTACCTCGCAAGTGTTCCTAAGTTCAAATTGCTGCATTTTCTTTGTAAACTGGTGGGTCTTGTCGGCCAGTTCTGACAAACGGAAAGCGCCCAAAGATAAGTGAACTGACTAGTGTTGTGGAGGTTGGTGGTTTGGATACTGCCCATGACTCTGATTTATTCAGTAGGCCTCTGTGCCCTTTCACTTCATTACTCAGAGATCTATTAGTATAATTGTGTTTTTGAAGATTTAAACCACCCATTACACGGAGACATCAAATTCCAGATGTGTTGAAATAGGTTTATTCATTCATTTTCCTTATCTTGTCTCCCCTTTTTCCATAGAAATGTTTGAAAGGTCAGCCATCTGATCTTTT
>NC_090876.1:50761895-50781895 GCF_036669935.1 Montipora foliosa
CGGTTCTTAGCACGACTGTTTGTGTGTCTTGTTTTTCATTTTACGTGCATTTGGAAAACGACATGTTCTTGGGCGTGCTTACACTTGTTTAAGAATGTCACTGAAGCAAAGTATCTCTTGCTTAACAATCGAGATTTGCTTGATTTATAAACACTTTCTCTTTTCGAAATTGCGAATCGAAATTTGCTTGATTTATAAACACTGTCTTTTTTTCGAAATTGCTATAGTGGTATTAAATTTGCATCTCTGTTTCATTTCAGGACCCAGTGAGGAAAAAGCTTGTTTTTTCCGAAAAGAAAAAGAAAGTTTATGATAAAAAAATCTGCGCGAAAAGTAAAAAGAGGAGAACAGTGCCATGAAATAGTAACATGTAACAGCGTCACGTGACTTGGTTGAAAAACTTCGCTGCACTTTGTCACATTATAGTGAAGTTCGTTCGATATTTTTTAAATGCTGGTCTGAACTCGGACTTGGCTTTGGTGGTAAACCATTCTTGCCATAAACTCGTCAGACGATGTCGAATCGTAGCGGAAGCTTTGATACAAAAAATGAAATAAGATGCCATTTCGAGAGGTTCAAAGGGCAACGGATTTTTCTTAAGTTTGTGTTTATCGTGCGCGTGATCAAAGGATTAATTGGGCTTATGCGGTTTCAGAAAGTTCCTTCTCTCTCTTCCTCTCCACTTATTAGGGCCGTTTATACGAGAGAAAATAAGCCGCGGCTTACGTAAGCCGCGAAAGGAACTATTTATACGAGTATAAACTCCAAGGCCAGGAGAAGACGCGGCTTGAGAAAGCCGTGAACGTAGATTTTGTACCATTTATACGGGGTGTTCGCGGCTTACGTAAGCCGCGGCTTATTTTCTCTCGTATAAACGGCCCTAATGTTGTTTATTGCTAAAATAAATCTCTTTGTCTATTGCAAACACAACATATGCACTCATCGTCTGTCCATTGTGCAAGTTTACACGTGCCCACCTCCCAGACTCGTCTCCAGCAGCCAGCTTTGCTTGCAATGACAGTGTCGAGACAGTGAATAACGGCTAAGAAAACAGTGATTAAGAATCAGTTTATTATCAACTACCTAAGGCTTATACATAAAAAAAAAATCACTGGAAAACAGTACTACTGACTGGTGGTTCATTTACCAAATGTAAAAATTAAGCCGTTTTTGATAAGTTCTGAAAGTAAAATGAAAACAATGCAAAATGTGTTTTGCAAACCGCAGCCTTATTAAGCGTCGTTTAGATAATCGACCCTGTAATTTTCAAATAATTGCGCATGTCAAGAATGAGTGTTTCAATAAAAAGTTCATTATAAATTCTCGTTTAAAAAAGCCTAGAAATTAGATGGTGGAAAGTTGGTCAGTCTCACTGTCAATCCTCTGAACCAGTGCGATTCGGAGTTCACAAGAATAGAATTTTAAAAAGTGCTTTGTTTGTCCATCATTGGTCTCCTTTTCGAGGATGAGATAGACACGTTGGGGAATCTTTTGCTGTCGGTTTATGACAATTATTCAGACATTGAAACTAAACCATAGTGCAAATATTGGGATATTCCAGCAGTGAAGCAAGTGACCTTATTCGCGTTGTTAGGGTTGGACTGGAACTAGCATGGTTGCACACTGGCATTCCCGCGCACGCGCAATTGACTCAATTCCACCCTCGTTCCAGTCCAACCGAAAAAAATAATACACGGAATAACAGAAATAAAAGTTACTAATTTACTTCTAAAGTTTGATAATTGAAAGGGTTCTTAGCGGTCTTCATCGCCTTGCGACCAAGATAAGCCACCCCAATCAAAGCCATGATGGAGGCCACGGTCAACGCCACAAGGAGCAAATTGGTTGCAGTTGGCATTATGCTGGAACCTGAAACAACCACAAAATGCCGATTAGTTGCTGAATGGTAAATTCCCACTGAAACTTTGATCTCTCTCGACTCACTGTTTTTCAGGTCTTGAATGAATTGTACTTTTGTGATCGTTCATCAAGCTACTCATAAATTGTGACAAGAGTATTCGGGTAAATCTTCTGAGCAGAAATGTGCAGCGAGTGCATTGTTCGGAAGTTAGGGGGATTTCAATCCGCGAGGTGTTATTGATGAAAAAGATACTGTGCAGTAATTTTCTTCGGCGTAATTTGTTTTGACAATGAGCCCGGTCTAAAAGTCAGTGTAATTCGTAAAGATGAACGATCCCTTTTGCATTTTTCCTACGAATTTTGTTAAAAGGCGCCCTTTACGAAATTCAAGTAGCTGCCCATCGAAGGCAGGAACACTTACGTTTGTGTGGAGTCTTAGCCTTGACTTCTTGTTTGATCCCTGATCTCTTGGCATGAGGTGACACCATATTTAGCCGGTTTTGTCTTCTGTTTTCTTTTCCGGTATTGAAGTCAAGAATAAAGGGACCTTCACTGACATCGACAGTGGCGAGCACGCCTTTCTTTATTGGCCTCCCTGTGGCACGCTTCATGACGCGACGCTGTGGAGCTGCATCATTCTTCTGCGCTGGAAGCTTGGCGTGATCGTGAACTTTGTTATTTCTTGCTACAGGCTTTTTAGGTACAGCTTCCTTTGCCTTAGCGTTCTTTCCTATCGACTGAGACATTGGTTTCTCAGCAAGGGTTTTCCTTCTTGAAGTTTGAAGCGGTGGTATTTTCACGGTGTGAGCCACAAGATTCCTACTCTTCCCAGGGTTGTCTCTCACCACAGAACTGTTGTCATTAATACAGCCTTTAGCACAGCGGGAATTCTTGTCATTGACGTCGCAGACGTGAACTCGGCAATGGACAAAAACGTAGTCATGATCACCCAGAAACTCAAAAGCTTCGAAGCTGAAGCGGACTTTAGTAGGATCGGATGAGGCGTGAAACTGCACACTGGGATCTCGAGGGCAACTGGGGAGAAATTTAAGCATATTTTCTTTTCCAACTGAATTCATCAAATACTTCCCGCCTATACGTTCTTGGAGTATTACACGTACTACATTGTTGAAAACTTGGTGTTCGTGTTAAGAAAAGGATGGTTTTAATCCCTATAACCGTTGGTATCTAATAATTACTTTTTTATCCTGGTAATTGAGAGTGAGATTCAGTAATTCGAAACTATGTAGTTGACGCGAAAGCTTTGTGTTTACAGAAGTTAATAAAGTCATAGTTATCAATCAGGCCCCATTTGTTCAAAAGGCAGATAGCACTATCCACTGGATAAGTCACATTCTGACTCCACTGACACGAGGAATAAAAAATGAAATAGTTTATTAGGAAAGTGCAGTCAGCCATCTGATGGTTACAAGTGCCGCGTATGGAAATAAGCATAATACAAGGATACTTTATAACGAACTAAGTCTAGGCAATAGACAATCAAAACTTAATGTACCACGCCAGATACGAAAAACCACCAAAAAACCACTCCTTATTTGTGGCCAAAAAAGGTGGAAACGTATTCCTCATCTAATGCAGTGGCACTGAACCTCGAGGAAAAGGCATAATACATTACCTACACTACCCTTCCATAATAAAATAAACAAAAAAAAATAGAAAGGAAAGCCACCAGAAGGACTGACTGATGTAGAATGACAGAAATCACCCGCCAAAAACCCTAAATAGTCACCCAAGTCACATGACCGAACCCAAGCCTCTCAACCGTGCCGTAAGAATATCAATTTCTGACTAATTCGTTCCCAGATCACTCAAACGTCAGAAATTTTATAGCGCAATTGCTTTCTCTGTGACTTATTCACTGGATAGTGACTTTGCCGGCGTATAGCGCTATCGTCCATCGTTTGAACAACTGGGGTCAGGATGGTATCCTCATTTTCTATACCTCAGTGACTTCTCGGGACCCTCACCTTATATATCCCTCAGAACAAAAGAAGCTATGATGGCCACCGTATCGGTGGAAAGGTTTTTTCGTCCGGAACTTTATCTCCACCAACACGACGGCGTTGATGACGTAACGTACGAATCAGAGCTCTTTAAGAAATGATGATTTGCAGATTGTGGTCTCACATAAAATCAGTTTTATCGTTATCTTACCCTTTCACGATCAGGGGATGTCTGAATTTCATGGTTGCCTCGTGGTCCTGCATGGGGGTTGAGCAGCAATTGGATAAAAATATCTTGAGATCTGTTTCGCGAGTATCCAGTGATGCTTGTACATACACCCTCTGGCGGAGTTGCACAGTTATGGGAAAGTCTGCTTGCGTGTATTTGGGTTGCAAAGCCTTGGCGACCGGGCCTCCTCCGTAAGTCTTATCTTTGAAGATATCTAAACTTAGCGCGTAGTTTCCACGTCCCTTAACGTAGACATGGATCTTGTGAGCAACGGGTTTTAAGCCAACCACATGAACGATTTCTAAATCATTGAAGTAACAACTGAACGGAACCTTGATCTCGTTTTTACCCACTCGAGTGACAACGTCAGTGTCGTCGTCGGGTGATTCCAACACCCTATTGGTGTAAACAATAAAGTTCTTGTACACGTGGGACCTCGTGCCACACCCTGTCACGTTCGTGGATAGGATATAATGTGTAGCGTTACTACGAGCTTTACAGGTTGGATCCAAGAGGCTTAGGTGTTCCTGGGTGAGGTTGTGGATAAGGTTTTTGGGTAAGACAATTTTCATGTGATTTGGCTCGCAGGAAAGGTGGGCACCATGCGCTGAAAAAGAAAACATAACAAAAAGAAAAAGTAAACTTGTCACTTGTCTACATGATGATGGTAATGATGTTAAGGATCATAATGATGAAGCTGTGATGAAGAGTGACGATCACATTTCCTCTCATATTGCGTTTCATTCGCAGCTTCAATTTCTGAAATTGTCTCACCTTTACACGTTCTCTGGTCACTTGTATCCAAGTAAAGTGGAGATGGGCATTCGCAGCGGTAGCTTCCAGGAAGATTTTTACAGATGTGACTGCAAAATCCATTAGTGATGTTACATTCATTCACATCTGTGATGAAACCGAGAGATGAAGATGTGTCAGGAAAAAGTTAGTGAGAGACTGGGATAAGATGACGACCATTGACGGGATGATTGTTGTATCTTTAGAAAGGCATTCTTTACCCTCCTGCACTGCAAAGGGTTCAAATATTCTCACACTCTTTATTCTCTTTACCTGTTATTTTAATTGCAATTTTCCTACTTAACCCTTTCACCCCTAGACCGGCCATACTTAGTATTTTACTGTGTCTAACGCCAGAGTATTTTATACTGTTTAACGCCAGACGATTTTCCTCGTCGATGGGGAACCTTCAGGAGTCAATGGGTTAAGGGTCAGCCATTACTTACTTTAAAATCTCGAGAGAGCTGGATCGAGGAGAAGATGACGTCAAAGATTCACTTGTCAAAGAATACAATGCGTGTGTACGCGGCTGAATTCATATGCAGCACGGGAGTTTCAAGTTTTTAGACTTTTGTTTAGCAAATACAAGAAGCTGCATTTACGCACTGAAAGTTTAAGCTAGTGAATAAATGGCGTCACTTTTCCCAGATACAACCCGCTGAGGTCCAATACGTCAGTTTTGATCGTGAATAATGGCGGACCCTGAAATCCAAAGCTTACAATTGAAGTAAACAGCCTTTGGATAACAATCAAAGCTCACAATTTTGCCAGTCCGGGGTTAAGCAAACACTTTTAAAATCTGAAGGAAAAAAGAGTGATTTTTATCATAGTAGCACTTTAAGTCCGTTAAGTGAATCTTCAAGCTGCATCACCACCATTCGTATTGTAACGTCTCGGCATACCATAGTCATTGCTTGTAAAACGCTGGTGAAGAAGGCAGGGTCTTTCGAAATATTAGCTTTTTATATTATTATACATTCCATCAGCGTTCAATCAGCCATGCTGTTTTTGGTTCTTATATTATTTATATGGCTGATTATATCCTTCACCATGATCCGGTGCCTCAGTTTTGTTACACTCATGATCCATGCTTAAAGAGCAAACCGCTCTATTCCAAAGGATGCTTATTAGTTTCATTTAGTATACGTACCAACACACGAAAATGTTAGAGCGTCGTCTGTCCAAGAGCCATCCATATCGCAACGTTTTTCGGGTGGACCATTGCCCTTGTAGCCGCGGGAACAATCGAAGGAACAGACGGTACCCGGGACACTTGGCCCACTGGTGCAGGAGTGATCTGTGTGAGCCTTTGGTCCTACACGAAGGGCGGGACAGTTTACTGCTCCTGGTGCTTGCACTGAAAAAAAAAATGGGAAAAATAACCAAAATATAATTTGAGCGATGGAAATATCTTGAAAATTTCCACAACTAGCGGGGGAAACGTAGAGCTCAGTGCATGACAGTCTTTCCCTGAGTAGTTTAATCAATCATTTGGATCCTGGCAGTATAGCAAGAAGATGTCATTTGGACCTACTTAGATGACCTAGCCCCCTACAGTCTCCTACAGCTAAGCAGCAGAGAATCTGAACTTGAAATCGCAAGGTCATGGATTTACATCTGATAGTGCACTCTGAAGTTTTCCGAGTGTACTTGTATCGTTATTGATAAATAGAAGGCTCAATCAAATGTCTTAAAATAAATCACAACAAAGAAACTAAAAAGGTTAAAAATGTTTAGTCTTGCCTCACAAGTAGAAAAATAACTTTTGAGCCATGTATATAATTAAATGGTAGAGGTGAAGTGGGAATGAACTAAAAACGAGAAGATGATTCCACGCATAGCTGAGTTACTTAGAAAACACTTCCCAGAGAAATGACTGAATAATTATTTGACAACCAGCATCATTGATCGTTTAAGGTATTTTGCCCAGTTAACCAGGACAAATGTGTATGGTGCAGTTTCAGTTGCAGTTGCAGTCGGCTGGGTTTCCTCTTTCTCTAATGTTCTCTAATATTTCTGACTATAATTGTCATTGTAACAAAAAATGACACCTCAGTCAAAAATATGGAAATATGCTCTTCTTCTTTAGATCTACCCCTGACGGTTTTCTTAGGAACAGTGATTTTGCCAGGGGCCCAGATATGTACCTTTGTAAAACTCAAGACTATCGGTAATTTTAACAGATTTTGCAGAAAAAAAGAAAGTAGATCATCTATAAAGGATTGCATGATTGGGTGGATAATGACATGAATTTTTCACAAAACAGCTAAATAGGCTTTACATGGCTTTCAAAAGCAAATGCGAAGGAAGTGTCTGTTCCAATTGTTTTATCGTGTGAATAAGGAGCAGATTCTAGCTCCCTCAAAAGTTTTTTTCCTACCCTTGATTTGTTACTTTAACTTGGAACAATCTCAGGATTCTAGGCAGTTGACATTTAACCACAAATGAATCAGAGAAGTTTTCAACTCACGTTTTTCAGCCACCAGTTCACCTGAAAGGCAGAGAAGGAGAAATACAAAAAAACGAGACATTTGCCGGTTCTTCTTGAGAGCTGGAAAGATAGAGATCTTTCCCACACCCAGTGAAATTCAACTTAAGTCAACAAACTGGATTTTAAAAGCAATTGTTTTGGCGAAATTAAGCTTACACGTCTTGATTAGCATAATATCAAACTCCCACGGCATACCAACAGTTGATATAACAAAAAATGCCGGTGATGGAGGAGGGATTTTTTCTGGCGTCAAAAGACCATGCTGTGTACACAAGTTGGGTGGAATGCTAGCTTAACGAAAACAAATCAAAGGCCACTTGGCTTTTCATCAATAGAAATTCCACCGTCACCGAGATAGTAAATTAAGTGCGACTTACTCTTTCCACAAAGAATTTACGAATATCTTGGGCAAAGCCGATAGAGCCAGAAAAAAAAAAGTGGCAACGTAACTAACAAATCCACTCAATCAGATTTAGTCCGCGCGACTTTGCAACATTCATCTTTTTGTACACCCTGGTGACATAAACAAACTGGACTTCTGCTTTGAAGAAATTGCACAAGCAATTTAAAAACAAGAACCACTGATTGAGGCATTTACCCGTGTGTTTATAGAGGGGTATAATAGTTGGGACATTGTACAGCACTCTCGAAGAATAAGTTGCTCTCGATCACACCTCAACTTATTACGCTTCTGCTATGCTCTCCAAAATTTGTTTGTAGAACATAACGACTCGGTGTTCGACTCAATACGATTTAATGCAAGATGAAGCTATTTTTGTTCACTTTAGAAGGCCTGATTAAAAATAAATTTAATGGAAAAAAAAACGTGGCAGTATGAAATGCTGTAAATAATGGCTTTAAGTAGATGGTAAACAACACCGTTTCTGGGGGTCTATTCAGATATGACGTCAAAATGCATCCGGATTGGACTAAGAAGGCCAGTTAAATGTGAATTCAACGAATCGTGATTGGCAAACTCGCTTCAAGTATCTAGGCCCAGATAGAGAGTCTCACAAGTGATCGAAAGGTAGATTCATTAAGATGATAGCTTCACGCAAGTATGTGTATAAGTTACAATGTGATAGAGACAAAAATTCAGATGAGAGGGAACCGGGGAAGGGTTACAAATTTCTCTAATTTTTGCCGATGGTGTTCGTCAAGTTCCGACTTTGTCTTGTTTCAAGAAGTACAATGCAAAAATATTCCAACTAACTTAGGCGTAACATTACAATTTGGAGCTCTTTTATCCGGTGCTGAACGGATGTGTATTGAATCTAGATTCTCAGTTCTGAGTGAAGAATCTCCTTCAAAGAAACGGACAATAAATGTCATTTAATTCCACTGTCTGTTTACTTGTGTTTTTTTAATACTCCCGTCACGAGGAAGATTTGATATCATGCAGACACGATAAAACTATGGTAATGTTAAAATAGAAATGGCTCGGTTTCTTTGTATTGAATAGACTATGCAGATCACCAAAATGACGTACATCGGAGAGTGTAAAGTGCAGTTTGCAGGTTAGGGATGCAGGTCATTGTTTTACCATAGCTGAAACAACCCAAACCTTTTCAAAAATCCTAACCTTAGGCTTAAATATTATTTTTTTTAGGCCTTGTGTTGGCATTAATAAAGGTTTGGGTTGTTTCAGCTACGGTGAAACAATGACATCCAACCCTTACCTGCAACCTGCACTCTGCAGTTTCAGTTACACCCTCCAGACGTACACGTCGATGAGAAAGATGTGGCCGAAAAGAAAATGCGAAAACACTTTGTATTAGATGTTCCCTCCCTCTCATTGCTGCTTGTTTCGTGATTTTTTGTTTCTTGCTTCTATGCTGTAAGAGAAAGACTGTATAGTTTCAATTCGAGCCTTTCAGCTTTTAAAATAAACATGAAACGAAGCAAGTGCATAACGCTATTTGCCTTTATTGATGGTCAGTCCAGAAAAAAATCCAGAAATAGTGGGAAAAGACTTATCAAAGAGCAACGCCACAAATCGGTTCCAAAAAATTACAGAAAATTGATGACCTGTGAAATTTCTTCAAAATCCCCTTAAAAAATCATTGATTGAGTGTGTCTAGAGCAAGTTTCAATCGAGCGTCGTAAGACCAAAGCCAAAATAATTACTTTAGCCAATCAAAAAAGGACGGAGACAATCCAGTAAACCAATCAAAACTCGAAGTAATTACACATAGCCGACACAAAGCGCGGGAAAATGTGCACGCGCGAGCCGCGATTGGTTTTGGTTTCACTTCTGATTGGTTGAAAAAGTGGTGCGAGAACTTTTAACCAATCACTGAGTGAAGTAATGCAACACCAAAGCAATTCGCTAATTACTTTCGACACTCAATTGAAAATCACTTCAACATGCAATATTCGTCGATTTGTCCAGAAATGCGCATAATTAGATGCACGCGGATTTCAATAAGCGTCACAAGGTGTCCCCTTGATCTTTTCTATAACATGAACATCACTTGTGTCTCGAATACAGACAAGCAACGTCACAAAGCGTCTCTCAAATGCTGCTCCTCAGGTAACGATAAACTTTTTCATTTACCCTGACTTAGAAACAACCCTAACCCTTACACTAACATTATGGTTAGGAATATGTAGCAAAGGCTTAGTCTTGGGCAAATAGGCAGCGTTTACACGAAGGCGGTTTCACATCGACATGGTTTCACGACTTGGAAACCGCGTCAAAATAGACGCGGTTTAATTGGAAGTGTTTACACGGAACCGTTTTCGCCAGAAAACCAAAGTCTTGATGGTATAAACAAGCGCTCCACTACGTGCTAAATTCACCATTTTGAATTGAACAATGCGAATTTCGCGCTAAAATAGTAACCGTATTCAAATCGATGCGGTTTCGCTGTTAACACGGCAGGTGAAACCGAATCGTTTCAAAAACGCCCCACTTATGGCAGAGTTCACAAATTGACCGGGTTTCGCCAACGGTTTCGATCGGTGTCGTGTAAACAGAAGGCTTAAACGCATCGAAACCGATGCGGTTACAAATGAAACCGCGTTCGCATAAACGCTGCCTTAAACTGACACTTCTTGTTGGATGTCAAAATTGGGCCTCCATCTAATTATGTGCATTTCTGGACATAAGTGGATATTTCTTGCCGGAGTAATGTATTTTTGGTTTGCATCCACGTGATGATATGAGACTGCCATGTTTTTGTGCAAAACAATAGAAAATGGCCCCACAACTTTTACATAACAAAAGAGTCCAATTCCCAAAAGACATTTTACTGCATCGTTCCGTACATCAACATGGTCGCTGTGACATCATATGCAAACCATCAATGGTTTCTTATGACTGGTTGACGATCTTGTATCTTCGGCTGCGTTTCATCACACGTGTGACGTGTATCACACCCACGAAAGCCAACACACTTGCCACTGCAATGACCACCATCAGCCCATTTGTTACGCGTGGATCCCATCCTGAAGGCAAAAACACAAATTATAAACTAACGGATAAACGACCCTAGATTCTGAACAATACTGCCTACTATTTCTGTATTAACGTCTTCACTGTCCTTCGAGAGACTAAACCAAACTCGCATAAAAAGGGAGGAAATAAACATTTATCTACTGGAAATAACTATTTTCTAGGAAGTTACGGTTTTTGTGGTAAATTGATAGGTGTAAACTGCAGCTTGGTTACAACTTGCTTAAAAATAACCGGCCAGATTCATACTCTGTAACTTTGAACTGAGCTGAACAGGTCGGGTTGTATTAACGCCTCACCTTGCCTCTCCTTTTCGCCATCGTCCTCTGCCAGCGTTGACTGATCCTGCTGAGGGCCTTTTAAAGAGATATCTGGGCTATCATCGACAGTAGCCTCGCTTAAGGAGAAGGGGCCCTTAGAGATCATATACTCGGGGTCCTTATTCCCGATCACTTCGCGCTTGTCGCGATGCTGCGATTGTTCCTTTTGCTTCTCCACGACAGCATACGGTGGGTTAACGTGAAGTCCTGGAATGCAACCTTTGGAGCAACGCGAATCGGGATCATCTGCTTTACAAACCACCACACTGCAATGAAGATACACAAAGGGGAATTCTCCAATAAACTTAAAGGATTCCACGCTAAAGCGTTGGCTTTGATGAGAAGAGGAATTCACCATCATGACCGTGTCGTCCACTGGACACCTGGTATAAAATTAAGCAAACAATTATTATTAATATCACTCTCCTCCCATTCCTAATCCCAAATGGGAATTTCCATCCCCATTCCTCCAATCCCAAAAGCTATATTTCCGTTGAAGTATCACATAGGAATCAACTAACTCGTCGGCTTGGAGACCTCTATCCACAAGGAGTTTCTTCGGGAATAAAGTAAATTAAAGTAAAGTAACCATATTTAACGTCGATAACTCGTAACAGTAATTCAATTGCCAAACCTGAGGTCGACGGTGCTCTCATTTTATTCCCCCCTCTCCATCGATGCATCAGTGCTCCGTTTTACGGGTATTTAAAGCTACTAAGCTACACGGAAAGGAAAGAAGTCGAAACAAGGATGCGAGATCCGGGAATCGAACTCAGGACCTCTTGCACCAAGGTCGCACACTAACCGACTGTGCCGTCCTTGCTCCTCTACTATGCCATCCTTGCCATCCTTGAATTTTTCATTCTACCCAACAACGACATGATGATATATTTTTTTCAGTCATGGTCATGCCTTCTCTTCTTCCCGACACTTTTTCACCTCTACCCCATAGCACTTTTTCCGAGACAATAACTTTGAAGAAGATAGTGGAGGGATACCGATAAGAAAACGTAAGACACTTGTTAAAAGTAAACTCTTCTCATATTAAGGCAGGATATTTCCCAAGTGCTACACCATCCTACTCACCCTTCATGAATCATTTCGTGTCTGAATCTGTGTTCCTTGTTATGGTCAGCGGTAGGTGTAGAGCAACAATTTCCCGCCAGGACTTGCAAGCTCTGATCCAAGGTTGCTATGGATACTTCAAAGTACAGGCGCTCGCGGTACGCTACTTCCACTGGGAAATCATCCCACGAGTATTTACTCTTGTAGTTTTCATCGTGATAAAAATCCATCCGGACAGAAAATCGACCATAACTATGAGAAAAAATAATAACTATATGAAATCAAAGCAAGAACTCTACAAAATTAATTTACACAAATTTATTTGCCTTAATTCTCAGTCTATTTCAAATTTTGTCAGTCGATCGCAATTTTAAAGAAGAGAACATATTTTACCCATCTTCGTTTAGGTACAGTTGCTTTACTTCCGGTTTGATTCCCACAGCGGAAGTAATGCCGTTATTTAGGTAGTAACAGCAAAACGGGATATCAAACTCGTCCTCTCCTACTCGAGTAAATATGCTGCCAGGGGATGCCTTTTTCTCCACAATTCTGTTGCTGTACGCAATGAAGTTTGGCGTGCTACGTCGTTTAGTGCCACATTTGTCCAATGCTGTATCAAAAATGTAGTGAGTAGGTGTCTCTATGACGGGACATGCGGGATCCAGCAGGCTCAGGAAGTCACCTTGGAGGTCACGCAGAGCCGTTTTGGGTACAGTCACTTCTATAGCGTGAGTGCTGCAGTTCAGGAGAAGACCAACAGCTATAACGATAAAGGCGTTACATGGTCAGTTGAAACAGTCTAAAGCGCATGCGAATTTTTGTTCTTACCGAAGGAGGATCATTGCTATCTGGTTCACAGAGGAGGAACGGGTTCCTTTTTGCACAGGCTCTGGACCTTCAAGACCGCGGTGTTGTTTGCGAGTGCTTCCTTTGTTCGTTTACCTTTTGACCAATTGATTGTTTTTTCTCTTCTTTAAATCAAAGTGTAACAACGTCAAGAAAAACCCAGGCATACATGCAAATTTACGCACCTCTACAATTGTGGTTATCGTCGGAGAGTTCAAGTGGCTTTGGGCATGCGCAGTGGTGTCCTCCATCGTCATTAACACACTCATGGCTGCACCCGCCATTTTGGTATTTGCATTCATTGATATCTGAAGAAACAATTGCATATAATGACAATTTTATTAAGAATCCACCAACTGATGACATGAAACCCACACACATAATGATCCGTTGTATCCTGTCCCTTGCTAGCAAAAAAGACGGCATTGCATTTTGTAACTATGAGGATGCATTTCATTCCCCTTCCTTGCAAAGTTTTGGTGTTCTCATTTCCATCATTCTACCTTGGCAGCTGATTAGTCCACTGGATGGTGACCATACTCCTTGAGCATCACAATTCTGGAAAGGTGGTCCGGTTAGTTTGTACTTAGGTGGACAGGACAAGGTACAAACTGTCCCAGGGGGACTGGGTACTTGAGTACATGTGGCTTCACTGACGCTAACATTTGGACCAACAGAAAACGGATTACAGGAACTACCTGCAACGAAAAACGTAACGTAGAAACTGAATCACATTAAAGTGGAATTCTCTTGAACACTGACAAAGAATAAAAAGTAAGCTAGTGAAACAAATTGGAGAAAAACAGAAATAGAAACTTTAATCAAGTCTCACCTCCTTATATAACAGTACAATGAGGTACTTTTGTTCAGTAGTAAGTGATAATTTAATATAGTAGAAAATATCACAAGTACGTAACAGTAATGGAAACTGCACAGCATCTCAGCAAACATTAAACTTTCCTAGTCTTGTTCTGTAAATTTTGCGGGTAAACACAAATCGATTTGATCTTTTATGGGATCAAATGTTATATATTTTATGATTTAAGGGGTACTTTTTCTCGATCAAAGTGTGCAACCTTAGTGTGCACCAGATCTCAAAGCTGAAATTTCAGTTCCTGTAAACTAAACTTTGGCCTGTTCCCACGAATTTTCTGTATTTCAGGGGTAAACATTGCTAGCGAAGGTGTGCTAGAATACTACAGGTGTTTAGCCATTTAAAGTGTGTTATGTCGTAGTTTTTCCAAGTAAGAAAATGTTTGCCTCTCACCGATTTGCGCGATTTGCAAAATCGCAGGGTGTTTTTTAACAACACCCAGGGTGTGTTCTTATCGCAAACTCTATGTTTTTCCTGACATACAAACACAAACAAACCTTGATTTGTTCGTTAGAGCGACTTTCGTATGACCTTGAAAAATAAACGTAAAACAGAACGTGAACAAAAATGCAAAACATCTTATTGGCTTATCGAATAAATACAAACGAGCGTGTATTTTCATTGGCTTAGCGAGCGCGGGTGAAAACAACGTCATCTCTCCATGGAACTTTCTGGAAAGCGATCGGTCTTTCGCTTTGACGTCATTTGAAATGCAGTAATGTGATTGGGCAATCGAAATGTTTACTACCCATATTAGGAGTTTCCTTGGCGGGAATAAAGAGAAGCTTTGTTTTAATCCTGTCAAAATTGGTCCATGAAACAAACTGCGAACACTTTTTCAAGGTCATACAAAAGTCGCTCTAGCACTACACCGTTTTTAGAGAACACACCTAATTCATGAGTGTGCTATTGAAACTGTTGATCGGGAGTACAATGTTATGTTTTTTTTTTAACATTATGCTCGCATAAGTTCATTTCTCTTTCCCAGGGCTTCTCGGTATCTTCATGAAAAAGGAGGTTTCCTTGAAACCGCATTCAATCCTTTCGATCCTATCCATTTTTTTTTGTTCATTTAGTTTAATCCGTCTATGATTATTTAACCTCGTAGTGCAAGTTTGGCAGCTTTGTAACGCACAGCAAACAACTCCAATTTCATGATAATTTATGTCATTCTTTACTGTCAATTTTCTCTGTAGCGGATAATGGATGAGCGTCATTCAACTTTTTAAATGCACTTACATTTAAATCCTAGATCAAGTCATTCCATGAAAAAAGCTCTCGTCCTACTTGCACATTCCAAAAGTTAGTATAGTTTACCACACAATGCCATTGAGGAAAAATCTTCACCCCTACAAGGTATCGTTTTCGTTTTACAAAAAAAGGGCGTTTCTTGTAAAATTAATTAAAGATTGTTTTTAAGGCCTGAGCCATTACAGATTTAAGTTAAGAAAAGAGAGTGAGAGAGAAAGAAAAAAAGTCAAAAGACTTTTACCGAATCAGTTGATCGAAAGCACAACAAGCTAGGGAAGTCGATCGGCAAATACTGAAAAGGGAGTGCAAGATAATTCCTGGAACTAATTCTGTCCGTATCATTTTGCCTCAGATGCTCGCAGACTTGATGATAATTTTCTTCTTTTTCTTTTTTAATTGTTCATGATGGATTGTCTATTCCTAATGTTTCGCACCCTTCGGTGGGTATAATCTATAATCTTATCTATTGCTATAGTATAACTCGCTTACCTGGTTGGCCTATATCAGGCACGGCATCTCTCTTAATGCGATCTTCTGCTGTGCTGAAGATGATAAGTGAGAAAAGAACCATTAAGCCCCGCATTTTACAAAATAAGGCTAAAACCTAATCTTTTTTAGCCTTTTCGAAGCACTCCTCGGCAGGCCTTTCCTTGCAAACTCGGCGGAAGGGGTGACGGTATTTTTGTTGGGGCTTTAACTTTAGCTTTATTTTTCGTGATAAAGACTCCCACACACTTCATTGTAAAACAAAGAGGGATTTAGAAATAATTGACACATTCCTCGGTACGTTTGCATAGCAATGAAAGCAGGAATTCTGCAAATAGTGTTGTTCTCAAATGTCAACATGTTCGGAGCAATGAAAAATTCCATTGCTGCTAACCTTGCAAAAGCTTCATTGAGAGAGTACCATCACATCTTTAAAGCAGCGAAGTATTCCATTTTTCTCTCGCAAGTACGAGGACAATCATGATTCAGTGCATGCAGTTATCACTGTTATAAGATGGCAAGCTCACAGATACTATTTTTTTCCTGATAAATTTCATTATCTAGATTTTGTGGGCGTTGCTTAGAGACAGTGCCCAATGGAAGCCTAAACACTCGGCCCGGCCGAATGCCGGTACTAAAAAAGCAGGAGTACTAAGTTAACAAAAATACAAGGGGATAAAAACTTGGCACTTGAGTTGTCAGTTTTTACATGTTAAACTTCCCGCCCGCTTATTCATTGACCTCTCCTCTTTTAATACCAATATTCTGTTCACACTATTGTAGTTATCATTTGGATGCAGGCATAAAAGAGAAAGTCAGTGGTCGCCTTCACAGGTTCGGTCGACGAGGCCCCTGAAAAGAGAAGAATTCTACATGGCCCAGATTCTTCAGGCTTCCTAGAACCGATCATTGCTCAAAGAGTCCTCGGTATCAAGCCTCCAGCGGTTAAGATGTAGCTTTGGTTGGGGAAAAACCTAGACCCAGGTTACACATACGACGCGTGTAGCTACCGCAACCCAAACGCAAGCATCCACACAGGAAATAAAAGAATTTTTTCTCTTGCTTTGCATACACTTGCATTTTTGCTTCGTTTGTGTGTTAATCTGGCGTTGGTAGAGCAAATCCATGCCACCTCTGTTGAAGATAAAACCACTGAAGATGGTGACAGCCGTGCCCGCAATTTTTTTGCAATTGGTTTGCATGATTTGCGTGGCAAGTGTGAACCAGGTGTTGAAGTTTCCACGGCTGACAGTATTATGATTTTATTAACTTGAAATTCACATACGACAGCGCAGTTAAAAGAACTACAAGGATAGAGTTTTGAAAAAGTAGCGAGCTTCATAAAAAGAGTTCTCTGCTATTTTCAGATTTAACTGCCTCCGTTTATGTATCAAAATTTGTGACTAAATTTCGAACAAACTTTACTATTTGGAATCTACATCATACATTTCATGTTAAGGCTACATTCGATGAAGATAAAATAATTGTTGACTATTTCATTTCTTTTTTAAATTAGTCACTGAATATTTTAAATATTATTAAGGTGGCTCAAAACACTTTCAACGCTTTCAAGCAACGTTCTTGGTACCATATGAAACTCCAATTATTGCTGAACAAGATGCGGTCATTATTGTGACGTAATAAGTTACCGTGAAAACAGGAAAACCAAGCAAAAACACCTTATATTTTGGCTTTAGTTGCTCATATCTCAAAAAGTAACTCGGTAAACCCCATTTTTTATTACTGGAAAGTGATTACATTCTGATCACTTTCCAGCAAATGAGGTCACCGAGTTACTTTTTGAGATATGAGCAACTAAAGCCAAAACATAGGGTGTTTTTGCTGGGCTTTTCCGTTGCCAAAGTAATATATTACGTCACAATAACGATCGCATCTTGTTTGGAAACAATCGTTGTTTCATATATACCTCTTACTAACCGAGCTTGAGGTCCGTACTGGGCCATAAATGAACGGGAAAAGACAAGGTTCCGTAACTTGCAGTAGGGACCGAGAAAACGAGGCTAGTAAGATATTTATTATATCACTGAGGTCAATCCGGCGCGCGGTCAAGGAAACTATTCAAAGCCAAGCGGAAGGTTTGCCGTGTCACAATCCGTGTCAAAATCCAAAAAACTAAATCTTCTTGGCTGTTTGAAATAGCTGCTTGCAAGATTCAAACAGTTTTACAAGTTTAATGTAACAGAAACGACATGAAAAACTTGCTAGATAATGTTTTATTTAGAGGGCTGGACAGCGGGCTGTACTGTACAATACGGCCCGCTAATTTAACCAATCACAGCGCACGTACTATTTGAGAGGTATTATAATAATGTACCATAACATTGCTGTTACGTGATACAGTGTTGTCGCGTCAATCATTTTAAAGAGAGTGTCTCTTTAAAGTGTTGAAACTAGTTTGAGCCACCTTACGTTTTTTGGGGTAATTTCTCCCATTCTTCTCAAGGACTCTGTTTCTTTGTTCCCCGTGCGATAGGCCTTCGTTGATCTTTTGATCGAAATCTCTAAACTCAGCCTGCATTTAGAAGATCAGATAAAATTCTCCAGTCCAGGCTTTCATGATATCCACATCATGGTTTGCACGCGTTTCATTCGGAAAGAAGAGACAAACAAGAAAGGACGGACTTTTGTTTCTCCGATGCTAGCTTTGAATTTCTTGAATGAGCTTGGTATAGTTATCCACATCTTCATTTTTCTTTTTCTGGCACAACAGGTAAGACATGGCAATGACACATAACACAATCAAGGCAGCCAACATGATAGTAACTGGTACATTTGGACCTAAAAGACGAGCAAAAAAGATTCTTAAATAAGAGGACTATTGTAATAGAATTATGGCTAAACTGTTTAATTAGATATGCGCTAAATACCAAGTGATCACCTACCGAACAATGCGAATTATTGGCCATTGAAAGGGTGAACGTCGGAGAAATAATTTGATTGTAAAACTGAAAGTGTCTCTGCAGTGAAAAGCTTTTAATTAATGTCTGGAAAATTACCTGTGCCTTTTAAGGGCCGTCTCGTTTTCTCTCTACCAGATTTTTGTTCTTTCTCCAAACTGATAGGGCCCTGGGCAAGAGGGTATACGTCATTGGCAGTCTCAGCAGACGATGTGACGTCACGTCTTTGTCGTTCTTCACAATTTCGCACGCACTTGGATTGTCCATCGGAAGCATTGCAAACTCTCACGTGACAATGTAGGAAAACGTAGGCGAATTCACCGATGAACTTGAAAGTTTCAATACTGAATTTATCGGATTTGTGGTCGGATGAAATATATTCAACTGTGTCGTCCACCTTGCAGCTGTAGAGAACAAAATGGTGGTAAAAACAAATCTTTCATTAGATCCGCGAAGAGAGTGGTTCAAGCTTAGTGCCTTTCGCAAATTTGATGTAATGTAAAAATACGGAAAAAGTAAAATGATATAGCTGTTGTTTCATTTTAGTAAGAGAGTACCTACAACTTATGTATCCCAGTCGTAGAGGACGAACTATCTAGCAACATTTGATTTACCCTTATTTAGAAGAGAATAGGAAAAGAGAGTTCTATATTTATCCACCTTTTCAAATTTAGAGAGGCTTTAAGTGGGTATCATCCGAGTATTCACGCCACCCCTACGTAATGTACCATTTATAGTCATCGTAAAGTCACGTTTTGGAGTCGTTTTTACTCTGGCCTCCATAGATACTCCCAGTCGGGAAGACAGGGAGGACCCTGTAGCTTTCCAGACGCGGTCTGTGATTGGAGAACGAACCAATAGGTGATACAACAAAAACAATTCATCAAGCCCTGATAACAAAAGGAACGTTAACAGAACTAAATTTGTGCTACAGAGACCAGAGCGTCTAGATTCGCATTATCATTTACAAGTCCGCCTTACCCGTCTTGAATTATCCGATACTTGGGTTCACTGTTTTTGTTTGGGGAGGGTGTTGCATAACACTCTTTGGCCTGGATGCTAAGTCTGTCGTCAATACTATCAACGGATGCTTTGAAGAAGATTCTTTCCCGCAACGACTTTACAATTGGAAAGTCTTTTCGACGATACGGATCTGCAAAACTGTTGAGAGATAACACTTGTGAATTACATCGTGCATTTGAGATATTTGTTGATCCAATGCTTGGCAGGAGGCTTTAATATTTTGTATCTCTTTTTGTCAACGTAGGGTGTTAGGGTAATCACAAAACCTTGATATATACAATACAATACATACTTAATTGACCGCTCCCCATAGGGGCTTTTCAGGGCCAATGAAACACAACGAAACAACGGAACAGGACAATACCAACTGTTAAGAATCCCAACTGGCCGGACGCAAACCAGTGGCATATTTACAAGTGCAGCT
>NC_090876.1:50784395-50801895 GCF_036669935.1 Montipora foliosa
CAGGAAATGTAGATCTTAACAAGTGTTATTGAAATCCAAAAAGAACATTGGGGGTAACCACGAATTTTTCAAAGATAATTGATGAATAACATTCGTAAAAGCTTTCAAATACAAAGCAATGTATGGTGTTCTTTCTCAAATTGAAGCTTAATTATCTCTCAAGAATGCATGGTTACTTCCAATTTTCTTTTAGGATACTAAGAGTACTTACTAAGATCTACTTTCTCCGGATAGTTTTAAACAGCGCAAAAATTTCACTGTATTGGTAAGCAATACCGATAGGAAACCCAAGTATCTCGCGATGCGCAGAACGTATGCACAATAACAATAGAAGGCACCGTCAGTGTCCCCAATTATTGCTCCACACACTAGAACGACTAGACACTTAAATAAAAGTTCCTTTCCTTTCCTTTTCTTTCTAATTAACACCAAAATCTTCTCCTCAAGTAAGGATAAACAGCTCTACTCATTTACCAACCCTAGGCTAGAGCTAACGCTAACCTTTACCTTATTGTCTGAAATAGGTTTCAAAGGGACACTGTTGGATGTCAATTTGGGCGTGCATCTAATTAGGGTCATTTCTGGGCGTAAGTGGACATCTTCAGATCCCCTATACTCTTGTCGAGCAGTCTGTATATTCCTTAAACGTCCCTCAAAGCTCCGGAACAGCAGACAGCCTACTGTTTCTGACTTTCATTCGAAAAGACTGGCAAATCCTACAATTATTTCTTTTATGCATCCACGATCCAGCGCACACGCCCTTATTGTTGTTCAACAAACGTTCGACATGAATACGCTATAGTAGTTGCGGTATTAACGTTCTGTCATTAAAATTTGCAACTTACGTAACTCCTCTTGACCAAACTCAACATCTTCATCTGTAAATAAAGGGGAAAAGCAGCTCGAGATGAGTCGATCAGTATCTTATTAAGAAGAACCACGCAACAGAACGTTCTGCATAATATAAGCCGTATGACTGCATAGCTTTTTCTTCTTTATATAGGCTAAATTAAAAGCAACAAAATCTGCGTTTTAAGTGAGATATTATTTTTAATTATTCATCTCAAACACCAAAAGCGGATTTGCATTATTTTCAGTGAGAAGATGAGCGGTACTTTACTCTGGGTAGGGGTAAACAAAACCGCTCTTATTACACCGGGATTCTTCCCCTACTCGTCACAAACAGTGTGTGCGTTCTTTAATTAAGGTACCAAAGTGTCGATTAACAGGCAGAGGGCTTTAAGACGGGGCCCAAGGTTAACTTTATAGTCCATATCCGAGAAGACTTGAAGAGCATCACTTTCTCCTCGGTATTTTTAAAGACCTGCTCCGACTCCCACTCGAAAGACCGATGCTTAACCAACTGAGCCACCGGTGGTCGGTGGTTTGAAGCCATGATGGTACATATGCACGGTATCGAGGACAATTTGCCCCACGGCCAATCAGCTTAAGGCTATTCGCGCCCCTTGAGATTACTATTTCTGAAGCATTGGTTTTCGGGGTGAAGACTTTGGCACTGATCTTTTAATTTAGGTCTAACCACTACTTTTTGTGGCGTTTTAAGGTTAGGTTTTTAGGTTTTCATGTAAGATCCGGGACTTAGTCCAAAAAGGGAGCGAATTGTCTGGCATTTAACATGCACCATAGGTTACGAAAATTCCGGAGATGATGTGGAAATAAGATCATGGAATGATCAGATCAAAGCTAAACGTTGTGCTTCTATCATCGCTTTCTTCTCCTCAAATCCATTCAATGTTTTACTTTCTCCTCACATCTATTTCATTTCAGACACTCAAAATTTTCTGTCGATTACGAAGTTGTAAAGATGAAGTGAACTGGACTGCAAAATTAGTTATGTCTGGACTATGAAATTAGTGATGTGGAATGTCATCTGAGCTAGTTCGTTTCTTAAAGAAAATAGCGTTTCATCGTGTCCAAGATAACGTAACCAACACAATGTCCTAAGAAATTAAAGATTAAGCTTAAAATGTTGATGATTAAACTTACCTTCAGCAAGAAGATGATGGGAGGTTCTGTCAGTTAGTTGAGTTTCTCTCGTCGAACCTTTCCTGGCGTCTTGAGGAGTTTTGTAATATACGATTCCATGAGTATTCGCCGACAAGAGGAAAATTTGAACTATAAGCAAGGCTGCTGTTGTGCATGATCTCATTTTAGAGCCGAAAAATTTCCTTTTAAAACCTGAACGATTTCATGTTTGGATGTTGCGATCATTTTGTCCGCATTGTCAACAAAATTATGCATATCTCGAGGGAGTAAAGATAAAAGCTTATTTCCTTTAATAATTGAAACACGGAAAATTTAGTGAACCATATCCACGACATGCGTAAGTTAATACGCTTGCAAATATTCGAGTTTCAGTGATTTTTTTCGTGAAATGACTTGCCCGCATGTACAAGGAAACCATGTTTTAAAGAGCATAAGAGAAAATTGACGAAGAGTAACGAGTACTAAGAAAAACTTTACTGATTTTGTAAGTCATGCCAGTTCTTCGAGAGCCTTTTTTTTTTCAATTTGCAACTCAAAACCGCTATTTTTCGGGGGAGAGAAACGATCGCGGGAAATACTTCTGCGTCTACAGGATACTCAATTAAGTGACTAGAAGAAAATTACTAAAACGCTTATTTTTACCGGGTGTTTGGCCTTTTTGACCCTAAAAATTAAATGCAAAGCTTTGAAAGTGAAAAGAAAAATCGCATTTTGAAAACAAAAAGATGACTTAACCGTGACAAGAACTTTGACTTTCCGTATTCGTATATTTGGTTAACTACAGATAATAGGTAATTTAACTATCGTGAAAAAAAGGAAAGCGAACTTTGTTCTTAAGTAATCCCTCTGATCTGAATTACCTTTGCACAAAAATGCCGAATAATTTCGTCGCCATTCAAATGCAAAGATATTTACCCATGCATTGGGATATGAGCTGAGGAGAGCTTTTACCTTTTGCTGTAAAGATGAACAGCTAAAGGAATCAAAACAAGAGAACGTATCGTCAATATCTTAGCTGGATTAACTATGGCGCGTTGTTTCAATGAACTGGGACAATATCGCTCGCTATTTTCCAACTTAACCCTTTCGTTTAAAGCTACTTGTCCTATTATGTAAACATAAATCTATGCTTTCAGCTTGTGAACAAGAAACTTCCCAATAGAGCATTTTTTTAATGCTCCGCTCTAAATAACAGGGGCCGGTAGTTCGAAAGGTGAATAACGCAGATAAGGCTATCCACCGCCGGATAAATCACTATTCAGCCGATAAACACGAGCAAAACCAATTGAGTTATCCACTGGATAGTGATTTATCGAGTGGATAGTGCTATCCACCTATCGAACAACTGGGGCCAGTTTGACAGTAGTGGAAAAAATCTTGAAGGGAACTGAATAAGAGAAAACTTTGCCGGTGACGGGCGTATTAATCCAGAAGAAAAAAGCTTCGTTAGTCTACGCATCGTCTAGCCGAATAAAGATTCATAAATGAGCCGAATCGAATGAGTGTATGCGGATTGCGGAAAAGAAACTAAGCATAAACGGTTATTGAAAATTTTATTTTAACAGATCTTTCCATTTCAAACTTCTGAAAAGCCTTCACAGCTTGATTAAGAGTTCCAATATTTTCTTTATTTTTTTGCTAAAGTGGACTTTCTCAAGAATTCATCAAACTATTCAAGTTTAATTCATTCGCTTGCCACTACTGAGCTCTCTCTATTGAAGACAGGCTCTGCCCAATAGCTAGAGAATGAAGTGTCGTTCTTGATCCTCGACAGGACACGGAGAAAACATGGAAATGTTCAGTGTCCGAGTCTAGCTTATAAAAACGCTTGATCATTCTTTTCCTCTGTTAAGGTGTCCCTTGTGCTTTAGTCTATTCCTGGAACGAGCCAGCAATCTACTCGGACAAGTGGGATTACGAAAATATGAGAATAACCTGAAAAGAAGTTGAAGAAAACATGTTAGTACTAAAATCGGGGGCAGCATAACAAGGTTTCTTACAATTTGTGAGAATTAGATTTGAACCTTTAACTCACCCCAACGTATAACTTCAGAATTGAAAATTTCATGAAATGAAGGAAATAAAATGAACAAAGAATAAGCCTTAACATGCTTTTAGTGATTATTAAATGAAAACTGACGTCGGTTGTGCCTTAAAGAAAGGTAAAAGTAAAGTAACTTGATTTAACGTCGGTAGTTTCTTCAGCTACGAGGCTGGTATCAATGGAAGCCGACGGTGCGCCCTTTATCCCCCCGCCCCTCCCTCTGTCAGTGCTCCGTTTTGCCTTAGAAATGACCCTCGTCTTTCTGCTCAGTATTGGAAACATCTATCAACTTTTATGTTTATCAAAAATCTTCAAAATAAATTTTGGCCCTTATTTTGCAGCTGCTATCAACAAGTACACCTACTGTCCCTGCATCAATTAGAGACAAGTTTTTTGAGATCATCTCCCGAGATCCAGGTCTTTTCCTTTCTTCGTCCCATTCCCTCCCAACATCCATCCAACATGGCGACTCGATATTTTAGACTGCAGGCAAATTTCCCCAATAAGACGCCTGCACTGTAAGCTATAGAATAAGGGAATCGGAGCTATCACACCTTTCTTTTTGACACACGTTGTTTTCAGGCTCAAATCTTTGGCTCTCAAAGTAAGTTGTATCTTGCCCGTTTCCATTGGTGATTTCACCAGTTGAAACCACTCCATATTTGGAATAATGACAGCTGAAATGTATTTTCACTTGTGGTGTACGAGTGATAATTGCTGTCGGTGGAACCACGTGACGAACCACGTTGCTGTAAACCACGCTGGCGTCAATGTGTTTGCTTAAAGTACCGCAACCAATCAACGATGTCGTAAAAGTAAAGTGTGTATTGTTGTCAACTGCTTTACAGCTGGAGTCCAAAAGACCCAGATTCCCTAGGCTGACACCAGAGAGAAAGGCCTTGGAAAGTGCGATTGACATTTCATTTGGATGACAGTTAACAACTGCACCACAATCTGGGGAGATAGACATTAATTATGCAAAACAGGTTAATGGCGTTGACCAATCAATAACAAACGTTAACAATTTCATTCCCAAGATCGAAACGTTTATTCTCCTAACTAGAACCATAGATTTATTTTTTGGGTTGTCATGCGAATTCGGTGTCATATCAAGATTACACCTCTCAAGCTGATAATTATCTTCATTCTCAATACTCGTCTGACTGACATTTCATTAAAATTGTGAGGAGAAGTTATATGCTGATCACTCCTGGGGGTCAAAGGGTTAAATGAGTCATTCACAAAGCAAAGCAGAAACATACAGCGCGGCAGAGCGTCAGTGATCAAGTCACAATTAGTTTTGCTTTTGTCTTGGGTTAGCTGAGAACGTGGAGCGAAATGTTCGAACACATACAAATCGCACCAAGCAGAACCAAAACAATTGCAAAATTACTTTAGACACTAAATTAAAAACGGCCGGATTTTAACGAGAAGATCTCCAAAATGCAGGAACTTCATAAGCATAACGATATAAATTTACTTTCGTCTCGGTTTGAAATAAAAATCTGTTTAAGAAGTTACATGTAAAAGTTAAAGCCTGGTTGCACAACACTTGTGATCTCCTTGCGGTCCTTACGACCACTGCGCATATGAGAACAACTAGCAATATGCCATTTGACATGCGACCTTGCTCGTTGATTGATTTAAATATTTTCGTGAAACAGAAAATGCTTTGAAATATGAGGATGAGACAAGAAAGTACGAGCTCGGTCACATACAAACCGCATTCTTTCGTTTGTAGGAAAAACAAGTGCTCAGTGGTGATTGTATTCAAACAGGGACATCATAAGGATAACTCAAACGTTGCAGTTGTAAATTCCGAGAGTAGCTAAGGAAAAGTAGTCTAATATCTATTTACGTAAAACATAACAATCAAAGGTTATATGTACTCATTACAATTTCAAGTCGTAACGTTTGACTAACATGTAAGCATACCTTTCGAGTTTGTTTGATCCGCATTCTCTACTTGATAAATTGTATATTGGTTTGAATATTCTCCATAGCTAAAGAGGTTCTCTGCCGAATTATTTACATTTATAACAACGAGGAAAAGAACTACAACATATACGGGCGATCGTAGCATTATGACATGATCATTTTGAGCTATTTTTTTCCGTCTCCTGCCGTCGTCATTTTGTCAAAGGAGCATAATTTATGCACCAAGGATCAGATGCTTCAGTGGTTACCATTGTCACGCATAATTAGAATGGAAATTTTCAAATTCGATCAAGAAAACGGGAAAAATGCACTTGAATTTCAAGCACCCGTTTTACGTCTCCCTCACTTCAACATGCGATCTAACCATTTGCCTTTCTCAGCTTCGTTCACGTGGTTTGCATCATTCTACACTTTGATGGTCTCTCTGGAGTGGATCGTCGTGTGCAATTCTTAACTAGATTTTTTATTATTATCGCATGTTCGAAGTCCACATCTATTTGAAAAATTTTCTCCTATAGGTGGTTTGAAAGCAATCTCTAAAGACACAGATAACAATGATAAAATGTGAAAATTTTAGTGGACGAACAAAAGGAGCTAATGACAGATCTATTGACGTAATCTGAACACACCCATTCACTCTCACACGTACTCAAAAATGCTTTTATACTCCCCCCCCCCTCCCCACTTTTTATGTTATCAGTTTCCAAAGTCATTGTTTTCACTTATCCGTGTTCACGATGAATAGTCGTGTTTGCCACAAAACTCGCAATTTTAAAACGCTTCTTTTCAAGTTGCCATTGTCATCAACATTTCAAGTACATGCGAAAGAGTGTGAAAATTTTTATGTTCATGAGACCTGACACCCTGAGAGCACTATCAAAGGGAGACCATAACAGACAACAGATATGGATATGCAACCCAACTGAGTAAAACTGTCCCAGCAGTCTTGATGCAATTTAAGAGTCCTTTTCCCTGGATTATCTGGTTTCAGTAACATTCAATTCATTCAGGATGATTTCTGCTAATGAGGAAAACGTTGCTTCAGAGCCCACTACGAACAATAAATAAACCAAATGGCATTTTCAAACTTTATTATAATCACACTGTTTCTCGACTGCAGGGCAAATATGTGCCTAAATCGAGTGCTACGCTCAACTCCTGAACAGGATAACCTAAGTATGAGCGCTAAATCTGTTTCGAAGAATGTGTCAGTCATTTGTACATGGACCTTGTATGCAGATAAAAAGTAAAACCGTCTTTTGTGATTAAAAACAGTTTGGCAAGCTCACAAAGATGAATAACCTTTTAAAGAGAGCCTAGATCAGCAGGTGTAAACTAAAATTTGCGCCAATTTAACGGCAGCTAAAACAACAACAAACAAAAAAAACGTTAACACTGTTAACTGTATTTTTTCTAAAAGTTAGATGATAAAAATCAGTTTGTTGTAAACCTTATCTAGGCCCTCTTTCAGTAACCAAACTGAGGTATTGATATATTTTTACAGGGCTTGGATCAAGCAATTAAAATTTGCCACTTCATGAAATAACTTACACAAAGAGATCATTAAGAATTCCATTAAGAAATAAATCAATGAGAAAGGGAAAATGAATGAATAAAAATCACTGGCAATTTAAAAAAATATAGATCTTTCAGTTTTCGGATCGGATGAAGATGATTGAGTAAGAAGAGACCGCGGAAGAAGCCTGGATCAAAGTGGTTGATACCGGTGTACATTTGCCCTGCGGTTATTCTGGTACGTCATGTAAGACATCCCCACAACACATACTCCAACAACAACAGCCATTGCAACGATAAGAGGCATCTGGATACCTAGAAATTGAAAATCGAAGATTGGTTTGTCATTTTTTCTTTTACATGAGCCTCTGCCTGATATTTCCAAAACTGCAATTGAATTATTTCACGATCGACTTATCGAAATAGATAAAGCAATTTGTTTGCATTCACGGTGTTGACAAGTAGTTTGCTCAGGGAGCAAACGTTTTCGTTACAGTAGCTTGAGTATCCTGAGCAACCCCTTAAATGTAACCGAAATATACTTACTACTCTGCGCTCCGCGCATGCTCTGATCTGATTCAAGTGCTTCATTCGCCTCAGCCCCTCTGTTCTCTCTATTCAATGCGAACGGGCCCTGGGCAAGAGGGTACACATCACCAGGAAAATCAGAAAGACCCCGACGTTTTCTGCTGGGTTGACAGCCTTGAGCGCAACGAGAATTCGGATCCGTTGCGTTGCACACTTTCACCTTGCAGTGCATAAACACGTAGGAGTGTTCTCCGACAAATTTGAAGGTTTCGGCGCTCCAACGCTGAGACTGGGGGTCGGAAGAAGGGAGGAATTCGACGGTGTTGTCAACTGGGCATCTATCAACAAACATGATTAATGTTAAAAACACACAAAAAACACCCATCTGTCTCTTTTCTCGGGGGTGATATTTTTTACCCATGAAAAGGTATAATCAATTAAAGATCTAACCCAGTGACAGAAGTAGCAATGCAATTAAAGCAAATCACAAAACCTCTAAGTAGCTTCAAGACTGGTATTGTCAAGTGAAAATTAAACAAAACCGAAATGTCATCCCTTACCCGTCCTTGATGAGATTGTATCTGGGCCTTGCATCTCTGTCCTGAGAGGGCGTGGCAAAGCAATCCAAGGCCAGAATTGACAATCGGGAATCATCAGTGTCCGCTTGGACCATAAAATACATTTTCTTTCGGAGAACCAAAGTAACGGGGAAATCGTTTTTGGTGTATGCACTTCCGTAGCTAAACAAAATAACACAGAAAAAATTTGCTTTGATGAAGTAATATTTACAAGGTAAAATTTAGCCTGATAAGAAAATTCCAAAGGCGTCACAAAAAACCTCGTGGATAAACGTCCAAGTTGTAAACATTTTTCTCTATCGTTACATAAAGCTGGATTAATAACATTGGTTTTTTTATACAGAAAAAACTTGCAACTAGCGATTTATATTCATGAAGTAATGTGGTGACTTTGAAGAGTTTTTTCTTTCTTATATCAAGACTAATATGGTATTATAAGTTCAGTACGGAAACCCTCCCTATTATGGGAGTCAAAAAATCTTCCTTTATCCCACCCCCCCCCCCTCCACCCCACCCATTACCCTGTTCCGCTGCACAAAGGAAAATTGGAAACTTTACAAATAAATTTAGTTTTCAGCACACTGAGGCTGCAACTAGAACAAATGTTTTATGCTTTTTTTTTACTCTTAGAAACTTACGAGGAACTCTTGAACAAGTCCAAAGTGAGGGTGAATTTTCCAAATCCCCTGGAAGATAAAATAACCTTCTTGTTCATTGGCTTGATACCGACAGATGACACCGAGCCATATTCGGAGTAGAAACACTTGAATGGTATGGAAACCTCTCGCACGCGTGTTATGGTTTGATGTCGCTTGATTGGGATTTCTCTCACCATGTTACTGTAGATAGCGAAATTTCCGCGGTGTCTGAGCATCGTTTTGCATCCAGTTAGCAGAGTTGTCATGAAGAAATGAGTCCTGTTTTCAGAGGCCGAACAGTCTTTTTCTTTTAGAATCAAATGGTGCCGGTCAACACCCTTGAGAAGGGACTTGGGTACAGTGAGTGTCATATCATTTTTTCTGCAATCCAATTCAACCCCCTCAGCTGCAGAAATGGAATTAAACAGTAAACAGTTATTTGACATCAAGGCTTACGACTGTTGAAAATCCCTACGGGTCAACGAAGAACATGAGGCGTTCATTATCTCGAATTTTGAAAAATTTTCATGCAAATAAAGAAAAAACCCAGCGCAAATAGTCGACCTGCAGAAACGGTTTGAGCCGGCTGTATCCGATCATTTGTCTAAAAGGAGTTTTCTTCTCGTTCGTTTTATTTTGTGGCTTTCAATGTGAAATCTTTCTCAATTTCTTTGGATTAAACCTCTTCAACTGAAGCATGCGATCGATAAGCTTGAAGATTAAACCTATCTTTTTATTTAGACTAAAATTTATTACAGTTTAATGAGTAGGAAATAGAAACATTGTGGCCGCAAACCTAGCTTGGACAATAAAGGTTTGAGACAAAAGCCCAGGACCTGGAGTTTCCACTGAACTACTAGTGTCTAGAATGAGTTATAGTTTATCGTTTTCTTGGACCTTCTATCATGAAAATAGCCTCCCTCGCCATCTATTGTTAACTTCAGTAGCCAATCAACACGCAACGTCTTCGATCAAGTCACTCAAGTGAGTACATAGATTGACTTTTGAAATTACGCAGGAAATACACATCTAATAGTACTTCGGATTGAGAAAACGGTTTAGTTTTTCTCTACTGCAGTCATAGTCTCCTGGCTGAGACAAGTGGAAAAGAAAACAATGGTTCGTACCAATACAGTGCCTCTTGTCTTTCGCCAAGCTCATCTCGAGATCCGAGCATTCACAATAAAACCCTCCGATAGTATTCTCACAAACATCCTGACATCCGCCATTGCCAAAGTCGCACTCGTTGATATCTGTTCGCCAAAAAAGAAATTTGCTTATATCTGCAGGACAATGACCGGCAATAATCAGTGGAAAAATAAAATTATATCAGCGATGATGTTATTACCTTGTCCGCACCTTGGGCCAGTATATCCCTTTAAGCATAAGCACTGGAAGCTGTTAAATCCATCCTCTTCGCATGTACCATTGTTTCTACAAGGTGAACTATCACAGGCGCTAAAGGCTTAAGGTTCAGCACAAGAGGAAGCAAAGAGAAAACTGAGGATATTGATAATCACGTCTCTTATTGTTCTTTTAATCATACATTTTTGTTTCTACTAATTGTACAAGCGTTTCGTTTATTCTAATTAATTTTTCCATAGCGGATCTCCGCGCGGAGCATCATGGGTAAGAAATACGGTTCACCGTGCGACCGTACGTCCGCCCCTCCAAGTATGCCAATGTCAAACTATGTGGTGCAACCCACGTTTTTTGGCAGGAACATATCTATGTTATGGTTAATTGACACCTGTCAAAACAAGGTAGTCGCTGACCAGTATCACGTGACCGTATCGCGTGCTCAAGTTTAAAGCTCATCGAGGTCAGATGCTTTCTTGAAGTCGTTTTTAGGCTTGGCTAAATCTTTATATTACTCATTAGCAAGGAGACGTTACTTATTTATCGATGGTGACTCAGTGGCTCTGGAAAAAAAAACGGAGTGATTCCCACAGTGGTTTGACTTAAGAACTCACTAGTAATTCAAACCAGCTCAGTGCAACAATTCCCTTTCTTATTGTGTTCTGGCCAAAGTTTGATTTACTTCCAGATATCACTTAGGTTTTGCTTCCCATTGCTTTGTGATTGGCCTAAAAGGTCTTGTCGTGGCATGTTTGATTGGTTCATTTCCGGGGGTCTACATAGCTGAATTGCGTTCATGTTTCTTTCAAATACTTACGCCCACTGCCTTCATCTTCTACGTAAGCCTTTGCGTTATTTTGATTGACAAGTTTCCCTGGAGACCAAAACAAACAAATAATCGTAATATGGTCAGTTAGTATGTGATTATGTGCTTCCTTTCTATACTGTAGTTTGATCAACATTAAGTGTATTCAAATGCCATAATTTCCAAAGGTCTGTGAAAAGGTGTAGACTACTACATCGTACGTAAGTGAATAATCTAAGCAATCGAGGGATAGTGTTGGAGGACCGGATAACGCAATCTGTTGAGTAAATAAAAATAGCTGTGTAGGGGATATCAGTATTTCCATTTGGTAGATGGCCTGACCATCGCAGCGTCGCCGAGTGGAACACCAAAATTAATTTTTTATGTAAAACAAGTTGATAAGGATAAATTAACCAACGTAATATAGATTTGCAAGCTTCCTAAAGGTCTATCCAAACGGTAAATGTTTCGCCGTAAAACGCATGTTGATGATTTACAGAGTGGCCAAACGGCATAAATCACCCTGAAACACTGGTGTTTTATGAACTCCAAAAAAGCAAAGAACTGTGGACTACTAAATTACCCAGAGTGCCGTGAAACGACACCGTATCCATAGATAGAACAAACTAGTAGACTCAGCACACATGCGCACGTCAAACATGTTTTAAGTATCTGTCCAAACGTACAAAACACCGTCACCAAACACAAGAACAAAAAAAAAAGTTTGATAGAATCCAAATCGTACCCAACACGTTAAAAAATGTTCAAAGTGCACAAAATTAAACAAGGTGGCCAAACGCAAAAATGTTTGCCACCCAAAAATGTTTTACCGTAAAACTTTTAACGTTTGGACATGTCTTAAATTTTCAGTTTGTTTCATTTTCTCGATTCCAAAATATCGCCATAACGAGTTGGACCTGGTAGTTTCTTTGTTTGTGCAAACCGGAAAATTCCTTCAACCCTTGAATTAACGAATTAACGAAGGAAACAATAAAAACAAAAGCGGACCATTTGTTCTCATCAGTTGAACTTTGGCCAACTCTTTAAAAGTAAAGGGCAAGTTAATCGCCGAAAGACTTTATGCAAAAATTTAAGCATCTCTCTTTTTCGAAAATTTCAAGAAATAAGCAATATATGCAAGAAATAAGCTTAAACGTCTAGGCCTATATTCGATCATAATTTCATTATCTGCAATATAACAAATGCCATCATCATTTAGAATGTGTACAGAAAAGCCGTCACCCCGGCGACACCCAACATCGGAAGTCTGTTTATAGGCTCCAGTCTTGTTAGAAGAACTAGATTTTTTCCTCATTAGATCATCATTTGATTCATTTACTCACATTCTGCATAGGGAGATTTACTGGACTTGAAGTTTATGTCCTCGTTTCCTTTGCCCCGAGCTAAGAACCTTACTGAACAAAAACGCCTATGTTGCATGGAAGCAAGTCAGCTTTTTGACATATTTAATACCATCGTTTCTATCTCCTACGCTCCTCTACTCCAGGAAATTAGATTATCTCTTAAACACAACCGAAAATGGCACAAAATTATCTTTCACAGAATGCCGGTATGATTTGGCCAGCTAAGCTCTAAGCATTTTTCTCGTTTAAATGCTTCCTTGTTCGCAAGGGTTCCTGACTGCATAGATCTCGACACGTGTTATCTTTTTATGTAAACGGAAGCTTAAGTTAACGAAAACGGATTTCTAATGCAAACAATATTTTGAGGTTGTAACTATAAAATGGCCGGAAATATTTCACAGCACTTTCCAGGTTCTGAGAGCCGGTAAGAAAACTGAACCTTTTCCGATATAAGAATTATTTTTGTCTAAAGGCACATGATTTAGTTAAAGTGAACTAGCACAAATCCATATCAGCTGGAAGTACGCTAACGTATGACTCTTTTGAAAAGGTTTTCTCCAGCAATGACCCCTTTAAAATTACTAGTGATTTGCCAGCCTACCGTGCAATTTTTCACTACTTTTTCCATGCAACTTGCCGCCATATACTCTGTGTTTGAGTCCGTGTACAGGAAAAGAAAATATGAGTGTTAAAGTATAAAACATAACACCTAGGTTATTCATTGCGCCGACAGATGTGTTTCGCAAACTATGCCCACAAGAGTCGTTCGTCGTTCCAGATATACTTTGCCAAGATTTTTTTCCGCCTTGGCCTTTTAAAGCAAAACACAAAGTGCATCATTACACACTATTGTATTTAAGCTTAAGTGAAGTGCTTTATGTTCTTTCTCTCCTTTTCGCAATTACGTAATTCATTCCCGAGAGACTTTTACACATCTCAGTCCAGGAATGAAGTCTTCCAACACTTGACCTGAGTGGAAGCGTAACAGTGGAACCTCGATTTGGCAATGACGCCGAAAGACTAAGTAATATATTTCTTTTTACTAACTGAGAACTTGGTCACAAAGAGAATCGTTTCTCTTGGTTCTGTTATACTAAGTGCCAAGTATTCCTCTTTTCCTCATGATATGGCTCTAGAAAGCAATAAATTAGCCGACGAAGCAATTTTTGAACATGAAGGATAAGAAGTATTTTCCTTTTTCCAAGGGGATCTTCAGGCCTTCTTAAAACTAAAAGCGTTTGACAGTCGATACCCGAGTATCAAGATAAAAAAATTGGGGTAATTTTCAATTCCTTCCCTCCTGTTGTCAGTTGGATTCAGAAGTGTTTCATGTCGCGTTTTGCACTGCTAAGTTAAATCAAAGGGAACTTTAAATTCTTTTAGCCCCAAAGAGGTTTTTGTTTTCAATTAGACTGAGTGTAATCTTCAAGATCCCTCTTGAGATTCAAAGAGTTAATTACAGGTTATGATTTCCCCGGGGATTTTAAGTGACGCTGAAGTCTGCACTGAGTGAAGGCTGTATAGTATGTAGGATCTGACAAAGGATAGAACAAACTGTCGCATTCACCTCAGCGGCGAAGACTCTCGGAAAAATCATCGCTGATTCTTCGCAGCTACTCGGCAAAAAAGTCAAATAGTGTCCCCAAAATAGATTAGCCGGGGTAATGTGATGAATATTTCCAGCTAACCAAGTGCCTTTGGGCAGATCACGTGACGTAACACCTCTTATGGTAGCGTTCTAAACTATTTCTCTATTCTATTACATTCTCTATTCTAATTTGAGCATTTCTTTGTTTCGACCGGTAATCACTTGTGCAAAGACTAAGATCACTTAATCGGTAAGTTTCTTTTAATTTACCTCCTTATGCGTCATAATCAACAATGATGCAAAATTCCTTCACAAGCAAACAATTCAGTTTCAGTCAGTTATTGCTTTATGATTTTGTACCGTAAACTGTGCACTTGAAAGGAAAAAACAGGTCCTTGATACAGTTAAATTTATCTTTTCTCTAAAAATATGCGAGGAAGTCCTTATGTTCCGACTACGCTAGCTTTTTGTTCGGAAATAAACCTACCAAGTAACAAATATTTTGTCGAGGTTGACGATCTTCGCAGTTATGACCGCTACTTCAGTATTGGACAGGTTTCGAACCCATTACCTCTGAAATTAGTGTTTGCCGATAGGATATCCTTCTTAATTTAATTTTAATACGCAATACTTTTTGGAACTGGAACTGGTATGCAAATATAGAGTCACCTTATTGTCGTTGTTTAGGGCCAAAGCTCAGCCTTTAAGTTGCTTTGCACACAAGAAGCAAAGATGAACACAAGCAGCGTGCACAAAATTAGTAGCGTTTCTTGTCGTAAAGTGTTGTGTCGTTGTGTTGCAGTCATGCGCTTTGAGAACGCGGAGTCCCAGTAATGAGTTTTTTTTCTACAATCGAAGATTGCAAATTTGCAATAAGTAAGTTTTGTTAGGGCAAAAGAAACTACTCAATGATCTTCGCGTCTTGCTTATGCTTGCGTCCATAGTGTAAGCAATCCCGCAGGAGTATATGCAAATATATAATTCGTTCTTGTTTTACTGTGAAATTAGGACCATTGAAGCTTGTAATGTGAGAACCATGAAAAAATGGCGAACTTTGTAAAAAAACGTGCTATCTTGCGGGCTCCATTTCTACGAACATAACTTAAGAATGGGCGAAAGCAATTTTCATTTCCGCCCAAAACCACAAATTTGAGAATACTCGTAATTTGTTCGTTTCATTGTGGAACTCCTCCCTGATGTACCCAACATCGATGATAACAATGCTTTTAAAGCAAAACTACTGCACGTACCAGTCCCTGCCGACCATCCACGTTATGTCTGGTGTGTAGATGTAGGGCAAAAAAATCACTTTCCGTTCCATATCGATCTCTTTTCGCCCAGTAAACCCACCGTCTTATGATCTCCAAATAAACGTCAAGTGTTGAGAATATATTGGAAAGTGAAGGAAGTCTATTTAGCAAGCAGTTAGCAAATAGTAAACATGGAAATAATAAATATAAAAACCAATTTATTGTTCAAAATAAAGTCGAAGTGATGTCAAACATATGACGAAAAATGAATTCAAAGTAAGTTTGTAATGCCGTTGTGGAACGCTAATTTGCATATTCATTCAGCCCTCCGACAGCAGTTTAAACTTTATTTTTCGTCACATGCAACAAAAAACTCTCTTAAAGTTTTGATAATATATTCCGAAAATGGTTTACGAAATAGGCCCTTTTGCTTTTGACATAAAATGATGTTTGATGCAAATTTTCGCTTCTAACCATGCGCGGATTCTTGAAAATAACTGACATCTGCTCCTAAAACACGGCAAAACTTTGATAAACAGTGAAACGGATTTCGCCTGATTCTCCTTACAGATGTTTGAGCGAAAAAATCTTACACAGACGCATTTGAGTAAAATCTTATACAAACGCGTTATTTTTTACTACTCTCTAGTGTTGGATTTTTGAAGCACGTATTGTTACGCCCCAAAGATTTTTCCTGTTTCTACTGAAGCAGAACGAAAAAGATTGTGGAGGCCGTTTAAGAAGAGGCAAAAGAATACAATAGAAAGAGCTTTTACGAAAGAGCTATGCGGAAAAAGTCGTTGGTTGGCAAGAATTGCACTCAAATAAGCTACAAAAAGGGTTAATAATAATACTGGAGAGTTAAAAGCTAACATAATGAAGATTCTGTTTGCTGTGATCTTCTTGTTGTTTGCATTTTACGGAAAAGGACTCCGACTGAAAGATTCTTCGTACAAAACGAGAAAATCCAGTGAACAACAAGAGGGTAAGATAATAACATCAACAACTACTTGTCTCGTAGCCGATACGGGCAAATGTAGCTTCTAGCCATAGTTTGTATCATATTCATCAGGATATTGCGCATTTATCAACTGAATCTGTTCTCTCAGTAAATTATTATCGAGTCATTTGAAAGAAAACGTAAGATACATTGATTAAGGATTAATTGTTGTGAACAAAATTGTTTTAATTCCAAATTTTTGAACTTTCTAATTTGACAAGAACCTCTGCCCTTTTCCTTTTCGTTGTTAGTATCATTAGTACGTTTCTAAAAAGCACATTTGAGTAAGCCTTACTCTTGCGCTTTATGAGTCAATTAATTGTTGTGGTAAAATTAATGGATCTCTGATCGTATTTAAGTTTGCGAAACGGAGCATCAGTTCACGCACGATGCCTTAGCCTGCGAGCGCGTAGCCACGCGCGTAAAGTCCGTAGCCGTTTACGATGTTGCCGAAATGAACACTTTTCATCACCGTCTCCGCAAAAACTGCAGTCCCTGCTAGCTTGCTGTAGAATGTTAATTAATGAGAAAATGGTTGTCGCGCCGTAGTTCAAGCTTTGATCATTTGAAAGCTGTATTTTATAGTTGATTGAGCTCAGGAATGAAAGTGCGTTTAATGATCCAATAACTGTGACGGGAAAAATGTGAAACCAAAGGATATACATGGTAACAGCCTGACAACATTAATCAACCTCAACTGTGGGTGTTTATTCAATAAAATGCAAAGAAATACCTTCGGTTTGTTTTACCTTTCCTTCATTTTTAGGGCTTAAAGAAGACTTCAAGAAGAAGGAATATGACATTGCACACGTTGGTGAGTCATAATAGGGACTTTAAAATCTACGACGCGGTCGTAAACGTGAACGCCACAAAACAACAATATCAT
>NC_090876.1:50806895-50819395 GCF_036669935.1 Montipora foliosa
TAGGTTAACCGATAAGCCGCGGCCACACAAGCGATTTTTTGCTCGCGCAGGTGATGCGATTTTTTTCAAATTTTGGAGTGTCGTCAGCACGAAAGGGTGGCCACACGAGCGATAAATTTTTTCGAGTTTGGCGACAAATTGAAAGCCGCGCGAATCACACAATTCAAGAGATCTGGGCACTATTTCCTCCTTTAATCTCATTGGTTAAATACTCTTGAGTCGCATCGCAAGCGCGCTGGCCACACGGGCGCGAATCTCTGCGATTTTGTCGCGAAAATTTCAATTCTGGCTTTTTTCTCTGTATCGCGTCACCAATTAGGGGGTGGCCACACGAGCGATTTTCATCTCGCGCTGGAGACGCCAATCGCATTACCTGCGCAAGCAAAAAAATCGCTGGTGTGGCTGCGGCTATAAGGACCACACTAGAACACGAGCAGTCCCTCTTTAACTGCTTGGTTAGTCGAGCATGAGAAAATATGGCCTCGCGAACTCTTCAAATCCAAATTTCGCGCAGCCATTTTTTTCTCGCGCGCGTCTTGTCCTCGCACTCGACTACCTAAGTGGCGAAAAAGGGACAGCTCGTAATCTAGGACCGCGCAAAATGACAAAGGACTGTATTTAACAACCCGATTTTGGGCCAAGGTGAGCAACCAACAGCCGTACTCGACACCAAATGTAATTTATGTGGTATAATTCATTAATTAAGAATTTATGAGTCAAATTAAGAGAATGATACCTTGTTAATCATTCGTTAGGCATGACTAGAATTAAGGTCCTTTTTTCTCAAATAAACGTTTGTTTTTCCTTAGCTATCAGACGGCATACACCGCAGATGACTTTCCTGTACAGCTCCAGCTTCGGCATAGGTTGTATTTTGAGGTTCGAGTCGAGACGAAAGACTCCAGATTGTCAATTCTGGCCTTGGATTGTTATGCCACTCCATCCCAGGACAGAAATTCAGAGCCCCGATACAACCTTATTGCAAACGGGTTAGAATTTAGTTTATTTATTTATTTATTTATTCTGATTGATCTGAGAGTTGAGATGAGCGACTTGATGTATGCAGTTGCAAAATAGGCCTGAAATAATCTATGATTGAACGGGATTTTAGGCAATGACCGTGAGATTGCGCATCACTGCGCATGCTCTGCCATCTAAGCAATCAAGCGATCGAAGAGATGGTCAAGTTCGAGTTCATTTTTTATTCCTCTATGGGAAAAGGAAAGATCAAAATATGACCATTTAATTTACCAGTCGTCTCCCAGTATTTGCTCGTGTAACCGTGAATATGCAAATTCTTGGCATATCTGGGTAAAGGCTTTACGAAAACCTTGGCCAAGGTTTAACGTGAAGTAAATATCATTCTCTGGATAGTGAGTTATCCACTACATAAAGATATCCAGATTTTAAACAGCTGGGACCAGGTAACAAACACTTTGCGACCCTTGATGAAATCCGGCGACGTGTATCTAATTGCTTGCATTTTGTAAACTTTTGATTTGTCTCGGCTGCACTCTCTTCCTTGTCGTGTTGGGGATGTAACGTATTGCATCTGGTAAATTAAACATAGCCTCTTTAATGGACCTCTTTAGCTTGTACGTCTCGTTTTTCCATTTCAGACCACGTGATGTTACTCTAGGGAACTGTTTCTTCATATTTCTTTCAAATGTCATCTTATGCACGTGCTTATGTATGCATAACTTATGAAATTCCCTTGGGAACATCACGTGGTCTGAAATGGGAAAACCAAACGTACAAGCTAAAGAGGTCCACTCCTTTTTTTTTAAATCAGTTTTTACGCTTACTTAAGTTCTTTCTGCATAGATGCCCAGTTGACGAAACAGTTTCCAACCATCCACCCCCTGATCCACAATCTGAGCGTTGGAGCACAGAAGCCTTTCAGTTTGTCAACAGACCCACCCCTTTTGTCTTCATTCACTGCAAGGTTAAAGTGTGTAACGCAACGGATCCAACCTCGCGATGTGCTCAAGGCTGCCAGGCCAGCAGAAAACGTCGGCAAGTGAAACCACTTCCCGAAACCCCCGATGACGTGTATCCTCTGGCCCAAGGCCCGTTTGCATTACACCGCGAGAAGAGAGAGTCTGAGGATATATCTCTCAAGTCGGATCTAAGCATGCGCGTGAAAAGGCGAGGTAAGTACTCTGTAGAGCCACATTTATTCGAAAACTTTGTTTACAATCATGCAACACATTTGCATGTTATAAGAAAAAAACACTGAAATAGGTTTAGAGATGATACAGCTTTAAAGCACGGATGTTCATTGAGCAAGATGATACTCCATTAGTGTTTTATATTTGGATTTCTTTTTTGCGTCGATGCTGAATTATCGAGGGTTATCAGAAAACCTTCATAGTTCATAAAATTAGTTCATTCGACTTACAGCGTGGAATTTCCTTTTTCCAGATATTCAGATGCCAATCGTTGCTGCCCTGGCAGTGGTTATCGGAGTTTGCTTAGTGGGTATATTTTACATGGTGTACCAGAAGAAACAGGAATCCGTACGCCAGTATCAACTGCTTTATGTCGACGACAACTGATGAAGTGGCTCGGTCAAGTGACGATTTGATAGTTGCCATTCCTAGTGTGTTCAAGTTGTTTTTTGTTGAGTTTTTTTTTCTACTGAACCCACGAGTGAATGCTACTGTCTCATTTGGGTCTTCAACAGTTTTAAGTGAAAAACCTGAAAGTTGTGACGTAACTATCATATCCTTTCAAGAAAGAAGTTTTTATCCGTTTTAATTTTTTAAAATTCCAGCAAAAATCTAAATTTGTTAATCCCAAGAGCTTATTACCTTACTCGGGCCACATATTCTACATTTTTCTAAAGCCATGTAGTCACATTTTCCTGTTTTGTTATAATTCCCATTTCATATCCTCTCTCATTGGAATATGTGGTTTTACTGGATCAGTGGAGTTGTCCTCCTGCATAAAGGAGAAGTAGTCTTCCGGCATTTTTGTTGAAGCATCTAGGCAATCTGGAATTTAAAAATATGGGTGAAAGACTTCTCAGATGTTCATCAGAACTTTCAGTTGTGCTCAATTTTCAGTGATAAAGGTAACATACATATACACCATACATGCGCATGCTCACTAGCTCGCTAGTGGCTTAGATGTACCACATGTGTGGGATATTTGGAGTGGCTATTTAAGCTTAACCTCCTCTCTAGACATCATCAATGCACTGATGACCAACGCAGTACCGTCTGCAGTTAGTTATACACCATACATTTATACATAAATGCTAAGTCCCTAAATGAAACAGGTACACGAGCGAGGAAAAGACGGAAAAAAGAAAGAAAAAAAAAAGATCACCTTGTTCGTTTATGTCCAACACTCTTTCAACGCAAAGCCAGTTCATAAGATTTTCCTTTTGATCGCTAAAGTACCATTGGGTCAAGTCTTCCTCGTGTGCTTCGAGTAGATGAATACACTGGCAAATAAATATGATATCACATGATAATACCCAGGATATACCTACACACGATATCGGAGTTGATTCTCTATAGAGGAATATCAGACAATTCTTTGCTAACCTTAAACTTAAGTCTTCCCATTTCGTAAGTGTAATCTTCAACGACCTCATCAGGCAGCTCATAATTTAGTTTCACTTTTGATCGCTGTGCCAAATCATCCATTACTTCACGGAGCTGACTTTTAGCTGAAATTATGAAAGAAATTAGTGCTAAGCATTTTTAATTTCCTTTCCGCAAGTTTGAAGGCCGAGTGTATGTCAGTTGAAGAAGAAAGCTCAAAGCTCGTCGAAAACAACACAAAACAACATGCACCAGTTCAGTTATAGAAGAGAAGGCCAGATAGCGCTCTCCAATGGACAAACAGCGCTTAAATGATGTAGAGAGATCTATCCGGTTGATATTACTATCCACCATCTTTTAAACAACGGAGGCCGGGCCTTCAAGGACTCAAAATTGACTCTTAGCGCTTCGCACACATGCGTTGTTGTTAATTTTGCAATATCTCTTTGCCGTCCTCTCGTCCTCAGCAAAACAACATCACCACCAACAACAACAAATGCTGTAAACTTGACACACAATCAGTATAGAGAAAAAACCTTTACTTTCTTTCCAAACACTAGAGCCGCTCGTAGCTGTCTTATTTTTTGAGAACTGGCACCCATCTTTCATATTAAAACGACATGGAATGATTGCAGAATGACCATTCAGGGTTCTCTCTCTTTTTCCAGTCCACTCACCTAAAGAAGTGACTGTTCTAAGGAAAGGAAACAGGGAGCCGATTGAACCAAGCGAATTGCATATATCATTATGCTGGTAGACAAATGAGATCTAAGTTAAAACTACTGTTGCACGTTAAAAAAATATTCAAGCACCTCCTTTAATGTAGGGAAATTCGGGTCCAGCCCTTGCTTGGTAGAGTTTCATTTTCTGGCACAAATTGTCAAGAACATCCATTAGACGAAGTTCCCTATTAAAAAACATGCAATAATAATAATAATAATAATAATAATAACAATAATAATAATAATAATAATAATAATAATAATAATAATAAAAATAAAAAAAAGAATTGAAGATACCTGTCAACTTAGCAATCGGGTCCTCAGGGTTTTAAAGACAACAAGACTTCGTGTTTGCTTCATACACAACGAACTAAGTTGAAACAAGTTCAGCGAATGCTATCGAGCTTTGCATATTGCAACGATTGTAGGTTAGAAGTTCGACGGCTTTTATTCGCTGAGATTTTGTCGCTCGCTCAACTCTCGGTGCAGAAAAGCTCTGGGAAGGAGATCGAGATTACTACACGTGTGGCAATTTTGATTGGTGAGATCACAGGGTCCCAAGCTGAGATCACGGCATAGTAAATGTTGATTGTCGCGACGATAAGAAGAAGTATCAAAAAGAACACCTGAAGACCCTTTTACTATACCTACGATTTTTCATAATGAATATTTTTTTCACGATCCTCAAGATCTTCAAGTGTGTATCCTCGGGGTATATCCTCTATGTGATTTGTTTTCCTCATTTGTTCAAGGAATTCCGTCACCAAAAGACGACACACTGAAAAGAGAAGGACACATTAGTGTGTGGTACAAAGAACTGGGATTCAACCACTGTTGATAAGTCAGCGAAAAAACATTTTTTTTCTGTTACTTGCCTTGGCATTTAGTTGGCCGTATACTCGCTGTCTCGTGAAACTTTGTAATGTAAGGGTTCTTTTTCTTTGTTTTCGAGTCCGATCCGACGGTGATTGTCTCGATTTCACAAGTAATTAGCGGTAAAATGACTAAGAAATATGCACTAAAAAGAGGTATAAATATCCTCGCTGAATTCATGGTTGAATGGCAGTTATTTCGTTTTACAAAAAAAGTAGAAAAGGAGTTAGATAAGTCAAGAGAAGAAGGCAATAGTATTATTTGTTACTTTCTGATTGGTTAACAGAATCGAGATCCTGGGACGCAGCGACAGCTAAGCAAATAATTATTTCGGTATTTGTAATAATACAAATGCATTCAGACAATCTGCATTTCCGCGAATAAGACAACTCAGAAGTAATTTAAGAATGAAAGATGAAAACTTGCCAAGAGTTTAAAGCCTTTGTATGAAGAAAATTGTCGGCACATGCAACCGTATATCCGAAAGAGTTGCTCACACCGGTGGGGAAATAAAGTACAGAGGCGAAATTTTTTGGATTTTTACTTTGTAGTGCTCAACTCACTGCGGAAACATAATGACAATTTTCTTAATCATGAAAATGGTTTGAATAAATATATATTTCACAAAATCACACTTGTGTGTCTCCTTGATTTCCCTGGTCATAACAATCTAAGCTGAAACTTAAGAACGATTCAGATTTTTTAGTTTATTCAGCTTCCAATGCAGCTGCCCTAGTTACACTCTTAATAAGGTCATATAAAAGCCAAATGCCTATTGCAGTTTAATTTATAAACATTAAATTTTATTCAATGAAATGAAGTTTCCGACTTATCCAAGGGATAACGTGTTTGGCGAAAAAGATAAGGAGGCCGAAGTCATTTTGTCGTTTGGTAACTATTATACTGTTGTAACTTGGAGGAGTCGCCTTGATTAAACAAGGTGTTGTACATGAATAAGTTTGCCACGACGTTTAATAATTGACCAAAAATCTACTTATTATGTCAGAGGCGGTCACTGTTTTACGAGTTTTCAATACAACTCTGTGACACGTGGAGATCAGTCGAGGTTTCACTCGGTTCGTTTATTGGACAGCGTCCTTCAGATTCTCTGGTTACAGTTTCATTTTCGAGTATTGTTACCAACGGAAGCATTGCTACGATTTTCTGCAAAAGCTTCACTTTTTTTTTCATCTAGAATGCTTCTTGTCACATGCGGTTTCGTTCTAGTGTTATCTTTTAATATTGTACTATCCAATGAATTCATGCTTGACGAGGAGTTTGTAGTCATTGATGGTATCAGAGTGAGAGCAGATTCGATAAGAGACAACAAAACGAATGATAGCAACAACAAATTGGGAAAGGAGTCGCGGCAAACGGAAAGAGACGATGTTATTGAGGAAGAAGAAAAAGAAGAAGAAGAAGATGACGAGGAGGAAATTGATTATGATGATGAGGATGAAGATTTAGAATCTACGAAACATCTTCCAACAAAATGTCACGGTAAAGTACAAGTCCATTGAATGAGAAATTAGGAGCTTATTTTTAGATTTTTCAAGTCTGAATTCTGGCCAGGAAAGTGAGGGAACCGAGGGGGTTGGGGTGGGGAAGGTAAATCAACCGAATCCGCATAGAATCAAATTTTGAATCACGGTAAGAATTCAATTAACCTCAAACATCATGCATGAGACAACTTCAAAGAACAAGCCTGTGTACATGCGCCTCCTCCCCTGGGAAAAATCGGCGAGATTTTTTGCAGGGGAGAAGGCGGATGTACACAGGCTACAAAGACCTGATTTCTTTAAAATGCGCTGTATATCATTAGTAGCCTTCATTTTCTTAGTTTGTAGGCTTCTGGCAGTGGAGGTCGAGAATAAACTTACGACGGTTGGAAGAATACGAAAAAAACGGGAAAACAAGAGTCCAATTTATTACAAAGAGTAAGTGGCGTTTTATGGCTGAAGGTCTCAACCAATTGTAACTAGCTTCACGTTTTCAGTCCTGAAATAGGCAAGAACCCCCCCCCCCCCTTCCTCTCCCAAAAGAAAAAAAGAACACATAACACCAAACGTTTTCCCGCTCGTGCTTATGAGGGATTTATACTCGTTTCCAGTCTATCACCAAATCACTTTACATTGAAACACCTTTTCGTTTAAGACCCAAGTCTCTCACTTACTGTTCTTTCATGATGTTAGGGAGATAGTCATGCTGAAAGTGACGGAAGACCTCTGTAATGTTATGACCAAGTATAACATAAGAGCAAAGCATCCTTTCAGATACAAGAGAGGAGGTAAAAGTTCTTTTTATTTAAACAAATTTACCCCAAGATCGCAGAGGTTCAGTTGGAGGTTTCTAACAGAATTCAAAATCATACTCCCTGGCCCTTCCTTCTGCAACTGGACAGTCTTGTTACCCAATGTTAAGTTACACTGTTTCATTTTAAACTTTCAAATTAATGCAAATTGCCTGAAAGTTTAAACATTTCTACCTCGTTACTCGCGCCGGAAGGCCACGAGTAAAAAGAAGGTTAGGATCGCTGTTTTCATTTCCTCAGAGTTTGCACGATTTTGCTACCAATGAGACTTGGCCCAGGGCGCAAGACATAATTTACATAAATAAGCGCCATATTCAAAATTAATCAGCCCAAGGGAAAGGCTTCCTCTAGCCTCTCAGTGAGACCGAGTACAGCCTCTTATCCTCCGTCCAGAGGAAGAGAACAGGCACGCAGGCCACCCTTTTAGTGCCATTGCATTTCCTTGATCATTCGTTAAAATGCAAGGTTGTAAAATGTCATTCACTTCTTCAAAAAACAAGTTCTTATGTTGCATATAGTTAAAAGCCAATACCGACGACAGATTGAAGAAATGACGAAGAATTCTCGCATCCAGAAGTGGATGTTTGCGACACCCGAACAAGACATTGATGACCCGACTGGAGAAATAAGACGACTGAAAAAACAGGTAACTGAAGGAGGACTACCATTCTTTTCAGCTTTGCACTTGCAATGGAATCTCGAGAAAAGTAACACGGTCATATGTATGGTACTTTTGAGTTGTAAAAAGTCTATTTTACAAAAGAAAATATCGACTCGGTAAAATGTTGTCTTTTATCTTAAGAGAATAAAATCAGATGTTCCCTTTTTTTTAAATAGTATGAAAAAGAATGCCTTTTTTGCAAGTGGGAAATAACGTTATCTATATACTCTATAGTGGGATAAAGAATTGCTAGTAACATGATAATCTCGTACATGCATTAACCCTACGAGAGGTTCTCTTTCTGCCATATGCCAAATTTGGATATCATGCTTTTCTTCCAGTGTCATGACATGCTGGTGGATACACAGCGGTCTCTCATTCATTGGTTCATGAAAGCACAATCACGTGACCTAACCAAGTGGCTTTGCGCCAAAAGAGTGTTAGTGGATGACAATCAAGGTTTGAGTTATTCGAGCAAAATAAAAATGATCGTTGTTTTCCTGGGATATCTTAGAATGTGTCATCAGAAGTGTATACGCGTGACGACACATTTAAATTTGCAAGACATGTTTCGGTCGTGCAACGACCATCTTCAGTTGAAAGTAGAATTAATTTGAAGTTACATTTGAATTTATAATATGCTAAACAAAGATAAATAACAACGTGAAATAAATTGGGAATCTAACAAAATAGCCAAAGGTAACAAAAAAGAGTGTACAATGGAACATGTTGATTAGAACGAGAGAGTTAAATTAACGTGATATAATTGCTTATTTAAAGAAGGTTGCTCCCAGGAAATATGTAAGGCCTCTTTTATCTTGACCTGGAATTTTGTGGTCGCACGGTCTATAACTTCAAAACATTCCGCAGAGCAGGAGTTACGGCATGCCTCGGATTGTTGAAGGTGTTTAAAGATATGTGAGGTCCTGTCCCTGTTTAAGTGTTCGCGAATGCGTGTCGAGAGGTGTCGGCTGGTTTCGCCGACATAGCAAGAATTACAGCTTGCACAGGTAAACTTGTAGACAACATTCGAACAGAGTTCAACAGGCACAGGGTCCTTCACACTAAACATGTTACGGATCTTGAAGGAAGAAAAGGCTAGCTTAACATCAAGATTGTTACAATAACGTTTAAGTAATTTACGTAATCTGTTTTGTGCTACAATAGAGAAGGGCCCAACATAAGGTAATTTGAAAAAATGTGTAGGATTAGAGGGAGGACTAGTAGGTGTGTTCGAAAGGGTCTGAGTTTTTGTAATATACTGCTTAATGACTCTCTCAACGATGTGACTGGGGAAAAGGTTTTTACGTAAGATTAATAACAATTTCTTGATATCCTCACTTAAACAGGGACAGGACCTCACATATCTTTAAACACCTTCAACAATCCGAGGCATGCCGTAACTCCTGCTCTGCGGAATGTTTTGAAGTTATAGACCGTGCGACCACAAAATTCCAGGTCAAGATAAAAGAGGCCTTACATATTTCCTAGGAGCAACCTTCTTTAAATAAGCAATTATATCACGTTAATTTAACTCTCTCGTTCTAATCAACATGTTCCATTGTACACTCTTTTTTGTTACCTTTGGCTACTTTGTTAGATTCCCAATTTATTTCACGTTGTTATTTATCTTTGTTTAGCATATTATAAATTCAAATGTAACTTCAAATTAATTCTACTTTCAACTGAAGATGGTCGTTGCACGACCGAAACATGTCTTGCAAATTTAAATGTGTCGTCACTTTTATAAAAATTGTTGTTAGTCTGCTTCTTTCCAGATCTTTTGGAAGTGTATACGCGAAAAAAAAAACTGAGAGAAGGCAAACATGCTACTTTATGTGATGGAGAATATATGAAACATTTCATGCATTTTCTATCACACATTCTCTTATTACGGGGTATAATACAAACTTGTCAGTGACCATAGCAACCTTATGTGATGTGACAAGTGATGAGAAAAATTATTCAAGAGCTATACTACGAGTCATTAATCACAGTCGCTTTGAGTAAAATTAATTTCTTTATGGTTTACCCTGCTTCACAGTGATTAAACAGGCCATTTTTGTTCATTACAGACTGTCTTAAAGTCGATATGCCAAAAACCAACAGAGTTCCTGCACTGCGATATAAGGAAACCAAACCGGAAGGTGATGATGCAAAAAATACTGCAACAAAGCACGAAGAACTGTAAAACAAGCGTGATAAAATGGATATGAATCAAATACTACACAACCGGCTGGCCTCTTTATTGTAAATGGTATCGCAAAGTCGTATAGACTCCTCTCTCATAATGGCGGCCAAATAAAATGTACTTCTGTTTTAATGCTCATAAGCCTTTCTAGCTTCGCCAATACGAGCAAATTTCAAAAGAATATTTTTTTCAAAATGAGGGCAGTAGGTCTAATTAAATAAATACAAAAGAATGTAGAGGAGGTCGACATTTATGAAAGCGGTCTATAGACTCCGAAAAAGGTTGAATAAAAAAAGTGCCCTACATCGAAACATTTACATTAAGTCGACAAGTTTAACAAGTGAGAAATCAAAAATACTCTTCTGTGTGTGAAAAATATTATAAAAATTGATTAAGAATGTTCAGTCTGGTCAACTGTTTCTAAGGTTGTAAGCAAGTGATATAAACGTCTAAGCTCCTGAAGTTCCCGCGGGGTTCCCTGCTCAAGAATGCGTCCACGGTATAAAAGGATTATCTGGTCCGCGGTCTCAACTGTTCGTCGACGTCGCGTAAATATAAGACAAGTTTTGTTTCTGCAGAGTATTGAGGTTGCATCGTTTACAGCCTACACAGAAAAAAAAAATTGAGTTTCGTAAGTTTAATGTTTGCCCAACATCTAATGCAAAGGACTCTATCGGGAGCAAATTAGTTTGTTTTCCGTGGAAGGAGAACAATTGTTTTTTTTTGCCTCTACAGGAAAATTGTTAAAAAATACAAGTCCATCCTTGTAGAGAAATGAAAGCCTTATTATATCTATGCTTCCTTTAATATCTATTAACGTAAGTAAACAAAATTGCCTTTATGAGTGGTAACCTCTGACTTAGCCTTACATTTTTATTTATGAACAAGTGGAAAGCTGATTGACTAATCTAGGGACGGATAGGCTAAACGTACTGCTGACGAGTAAATAACGGAAAAAGTGACTGACCATTTTCTCCTGTCCGTTTCTCTTTCTGTCTGTTTGTGTTTCCTCACCAACAAATGCAAAATGTGTTATAGTAATGACAGTACTGTACTAACCTTTTCCGCTTCCTGTTCTAACTCCTCGAGCACGATAATTGGCGATCTTCTGATAATAGCTCGTGCTATAACAATCCTTAGTTTTTGACTCTCGGATAACACGACCTCGTCTTCACCAGGAACTGTATCATAACCCTTGAGAAACGCAAGACGTTCGTTTTAAGAAAGATATTATCCAAGTGATTTTTACAAGTCGAGCTGGACGTCAGATAGGACGGGACGGAGTAGATAGGTCAGAAGTCGACAAGAAAACAGCTCTCAAACGAAGCGTGCTTCTCAAAACGATGCACCTTTATCTGACACAGCATTTTTTTCGTTCCTTTGCATTTTTACCATTGACTTCTTACCTTCGAAAGCTGCATAATAAAATCATGCGCATAAGCGGAATATGCAGCATCCACTATTTCCTGCCTCGTTACCGCGCAAGCTCCATTATCGTTTCCATAAGAAATGTTATCAGCAATACTGTAATGCGGCATGAAACAGCGATGGGACACCACAGCAAACTGGGATCGTAGCCAGGATAGGTCCAGGACACGAAGGTCTGATCTATCTAAGAACTACAAAAAGCACACAGAAGAGAGAGAGAGTTAGAGAAACAGTAAACGGCAGGAAAATTCTTTTATTGGAACATTTTTATCTCTTTTTGAGACATTGTTCTATGTCCGCAGATAACAGGGAAGACATAAGCCAAAATGTAAACAAGTTTCTTCGATTTTTGGCAAAACGAAAATTTTCTGCCTGACTCTCGTCATTTCACGTGCTTTGTCCTATTTATTAACCAAAACAAGTTACTACTTTTGCTTTAGTGATAGTAAATGTTTTGTAAAGAGACCTACAAAAATCGTTTGAAATCAGTAAAGTATATTGATCAAATCAATACGCACCAGGGCTCCTTTGGCAGGGTCATAAAATCGCTCCACTAGAAGTTCAAGTGGATTTAATTTGTCATCGTCCAACTGAACAATCGCTAACGTCTGTCCTCCGCTGACCTTTATGTTTAGTTGGCTCAGTAACGGAGGGCCCTTATGGAAGGGGTCTGGCAGCTCCACGTGTTCAAAATCTAAAGCTCCCTTCACCTCACCCTTTGAAGACAATTCAATTGAGTTAAATTGAGCTCCCAATGAAA
>NC_090876.1:50826895-50834395 GCF_036669935.1 Montipora foliosa
GATGGATGTCCTTGAGAGGAAGGAATTCCAGTTGGTAGGCCTGTAATTGCTGGAAGTCCTTGAGAAGATGGAATTCCAGTTGGTAGGCCTGTTATTGCTGGAAGTCCTTGAGATGATGGAACTCCAGTTGGTATGCCTGTTATTGCTGGAAGTCCTTGAGAGGATGGAATTACTGATGCTATCCCTGCAATTCCAGTTGGTAGGCCTGTTATTTCTGGAAGTCCTTGAGAAGATGGAATTCCAGTTGGTAGGCCTATTATTGCTGGAAGTCCTTGAACGGATGGAATTCCAGTTGGTAGGCCTGTTATTGCTGGAAGTCCTTGAGAGGATGGAATTACTGATGCTATCCCTGCAATTTCAGTTGGTAGGCCTGCTATTGCTGGAAGCCCCTGAGAAGATGGAATTCCAGTTGGTAGGCCTGTTATTGCTGGAAGTCCTTGAGAAGATGGAATTCCAGTTGGTAAGCCTGTTATTCCTAGAAGCCCTTGAGAGGATGGAATTCCAGTTGGTAGGCCTGTTATTGCTGGAAGTCCTTGAAAGGATGGAATTCCAGTTGGTAGGCCTGTTATTGCTGGAAGTCCTTGAGAGGATGGAATTACTGATGCTATCCCTGCAATTTCAGTTGGTAGGCCTGCTATTGCTGGAAGTCCTTGAGAAGATGGAATTCCAGTTGGTAAGCCTGTTATTCCTGGAAGCCCTTGAGAGGATGGAATTCCAGTTGGTAGGCCTGTTATTGCTGGAAGTCCTTGAAAGGATGGAATTTCAGTTGGTAGGCCTGTTATTGCTGGAAGTCCTTGAGAGGATGGAATTACTGATGTTATCCCTGCAATTTCAGTTGGTAGGCCTGCTATTGCTGGAAGTCCCTGAGAAGATGGAATTCTAGTTGGTAGGCCTGTTATTACTGGAAGTCCTTGAGAAGATGGAATTCCAGTTGGTAGGCCTGTTATTGCTGGAAGTCCTTGAGAAGATGGAATTCCAGTTGGTAGGCCTGCCATAGCTGGAAGTCCTTGAGAAGATGAGATTCCAGTTGGTAAGCCTGTTATTCCTGGAAGCCCTTGAGAGGATGGAATTCCAGTTGGTAGGCCTGTTATTGCTGGAAGTCCTTGAAAGGATGGAATTCCAGTTGGTAGGCCTGTTATTGCTGGAAGTCCTTGAGAAGATGGAATTCCAGTTGGTAGACCTGTCATTGCTGGAAGTCCTTGAGAAGATGGAATTGCAGTTGGTAAGCCTGTTATTCCTGGAAGCCCTTGAGAGGATGGAATTCCAGTTGGTAGGCCTGTTATTGCTGGAAGTCCTTGAGAGGATGGAATTACTGATGCTATCACTGGAATTCCAGTTGGTAGTCCTGTTATTGCTGGAAGTCCTTGAGGAGATGGAATTCCAGTTGGTAGACCTGTCATTGCTGGAAGTCCTTGAGAAGATGGAATTGCAATTGGTAAGCCTGTTATTCCTGGAAGCCCTTGAGAGGATGGAATTCCAGTTGGTAGGCCTGTTATTGCTGGAAGTCCTTGAGAGGATGGAATTACTGATGCTATCACTGGAATTCCAGTTGGTAGGCCTGTTATTGCTGGGAGTCCTTGAGAAGATGGAATTCCTGATGGTATCCCTGGAATGCCAGTTGGTATTCCTGGAATTCCACTTGGTAGCCCAGTTATTCCTGAAAGTCCCGTAGAAGATGGAATTTCACTCACAGAAACCGGCAATTGCGAGGATACGCTTTGTATGTTGGTGGGTATTGACCCAAACGACTGAGGCATTGTAGGTAAATTTCCGCCAATCCCAGGAAATGAAGGCAAACCATCAGTGGTCCCTGGAAATTGAGGAAATGAGTTCTGCAAAGGAAGCGATAAAATATTCCATTAAATCGGTCAATCATTCACAAAATTTGACGATCCTTCCCACCTACAAAAAATAACATTAGTTTTCAAGAAAGTTGCATGACGTATGCTTACCTTATTCACTTCTGTATCAAATGCCATCTTCTGCAATCTCGTTCTCAACTTTTCAGTTGCATAACCAAGCATATATTTCTGAGAAGAAGGTAATAATTATAATAATAATACAATAATAACTTTATTTAACCACGGAGTCCTTATCACTAAAAAGTGGTCTTCTAAATAGCACTAACAAAGCTAACACTTAAAAATTATGAGCTTTGTTAAAAATCTTTTATGAAACGCTAAAAATTAAGTAATTTCTAATATACACTAGCGGAATAAAAACTTTTTTGAGTAGTGGCCTGCTTAGGCTCCGCTGACAGACTGTTCAATGTAATTGCGCCCCTATAACGAAAACTCTTTTTGAGGGCCTCAGTGTTCGGCCGTGGAATAAACAGTTTGTGTTGGGCGTCCCGAAGATTATGTCTGTGAATGGTATTTACACTGGCGCATTTATCAGACAGGTATTCGGGTACAAGGTTATTTACTGTTTTTAACATTAAATATTTCATTTGTTTACCACGTCTGTCAGCGAGGCTTCTGGGAAGATCTAACATCCCAATTGTACCCTGTTATTATGCGTGCTGCCCTGTTTTGTAAATTCTCTCGTTTTTAGCTGAGGCCATACCGATTCAGCCCCACACACAGAATCAGTGACTGTGACTAGGGTACTTTGGGGACATATCGGTCTTAACCTCCTCAGGGCAGCAAGTACTTTTGCAACTTTACCGACGACTTCAGAGATATGAGCTTCCCACGAGAGTGTTTCATCCGCCTGAACGCCTAAGCATTTGTAAGTATTAACTATTTCAATTGAATGTCCATTGAGGCATATGTGCGGTTCACTAGGGAGCTTAGAGATTTTATGCCTCGTGCCTGTAAACAGACACTTGGTCTTGAGGACATTAAGACTTATATTAGACTTAGACTTAGACTTAGATCGTGTATGAGTCAATGATGAAAACAGCTCCTCAGGGTTTTTGGAGGCATACGTGAGATTTAGTGTCATTGGCTTACATCCTCACATTGCAATTTGGAAGGTCACAGTTACCGAAGTTACCATATTACTAGCTTACAAATAACTATTTAGAATAATATGACTTTAAAAAAATGTAGGATATGAAAATAAGGTCTTTTGTTTTAAAGACTTAACCAAAGCAACTAGATAATTGTATTTTTGCGACATCGACAATTGGTTCAGTCTAGATGGCAATGGAGAGTGAAACTCAAAGGGAGCTTTTCGTGGCTTTATGGTCAAACGTTTCGAGGCCTTAATCTAAATTGTTAGGTTTTTTAATGCAAGTGTTACTAATATTTTAGTATCACTCAACTAGTGAACTAATGCAAATCCTGCATTTTAATTGGCTGCGCTACTAGAGGACTATCAGTAATAGTCCTCGAGTAGCGAAAAGCGCGACGCTCTCTTTCGTTTTATTCCCAAAATAAATATTTCTTCAACTTGCATTTGCTAATTTTATTGTTGTCTTTTCTGTCCGACTAGTTGGATGATACTAAAACAATTAGACCCTTCGCCCTCAAGGGCAACGGGTCAATAGCCCATTCGGCTTCGCCTCGCTTCGCCCTTGCGGGCTACGCGTCTAATTGTTAAATAGTGATAGCGTTAAAGGTGTACGTCGCCTGCTTCCTTAATTAAAGGTGCTGAGACACGAGGGATCATGTTGCAGGGACATGTCGAAGCGACAAAAAACTTGTGTAGTGCACACTGAGGCGACATGTAGCAGGCAAGCGGAGCGGGGACAAGTAGCAGGTACAAAATCACATGTGCACACACATGAAAATGTTGCGGGTAAATGTCCCAGGGATACGTTGTCGAAGGTTAAATAGCTTTTCGACTAATTCGGTTTGAAGTCTTCAAGGAGAGATTGTCCTACCTCTATCGTTCCTCCAAACCCTACCACTATTCCAAGTACAACAAACATGCTTGCCCAGAACGGACCTTCACGAGCCACCCTCAGAGGGTCGTTCATAAACTGAGAAGAAATATATAGCAGTTGTTATTTTATATGGATGGTGTTGCGCTATTGCAGCTCACTTTCAAATCCTTAAAACTAGCAAAAACGTTGCCTGCAAATCTTATTAGTAAATTTTGCAAAAAAAATTTTGGTGAGAAGAAAGCCATTGCTTGAATCTGTGACAAGATAATTAATATCAGAAACCAAAAGAAAAGGCAAGGATTATCGACGTCGCAAATATGGCGAATGTAACAAGGATTGTCTTAAAAGTAACCTTTTGTTGGGAGAGATTTGGTTCTGCTTAAGCTTCACGATAACGAAGTGAAATTGCTATTTCGTTGGACTTTCAGACGAAAGTCCCTGAAATTCCAATCGCCGATAACCTGATTCTCGAGCTGTCCAGGTCGCTGGTGTCACGCACTCCTTTTCCCGTCGGGCAAGTCGGGAAAGGAAGACGAGTACGTGACACGACCGACCTGGGCCCGTCTAAGAATCAGGTTAAATCGCTACCTTTTGTATTTCCCCAAACAGAAAAGAGAGGCCTGGGGCTATCATCCCTGTAATGGCGGCTCCGAGAGCACCAGCTAACAGGAGTGGCAAGTCTTGCAGCTGCATTCTGATCATTTTGTACGCGGCTTCTCCCTCGTTTAACTGAAATAAAGAAGTTTAAGGTCATGTGAGTCGCCAACTTTTTATTCTTTAGAAGATTATATACGCGCTTTTTTCGCACTGACGCGACATTCTAAAGCTTTATGTACCTTTCCAGACGATGAGGAAGACTATTTCTCGTCGTACTTGTAAGTAAGTGCCTGAGATTGCTCCTTAAAACGGTATTTTCGTCATTAAAGTTGAATACTGCTAAAAAAATGGCAGAACACGTTATTCCTCTAACACCTCGCCTTATGAGTTTTGATGATCCCTGTATTATGTCATTTCCGAGCGGGTTTATAGACCTTATTCCAAAATGGCCGTCATTAAAATATTCTTTTGTTTTTATTCAACTTAGCGGCTTGGTGCCTCTTTCTTGGGCTGAAAATTCAAAAGAATATTTTGCCTTGAACGAGGCATCAAGGTCTAATTTGAATAAAAACAAAAGAATATCTAAATGACGGCTCGTTAAGAAGGTGAGAGGTAATACTCGTAACTTAACGATGTTTTTTATTGTGAACTTGTGCATTATTTCCATCGTGTGAACAAAATAATTAACCTTGTCTTGGATCTTCTGACGAATCTCATCCACGAAGCCTTTTACTTGACTTTCAGTTTGCTTTCGAGTCTCCCCCAAATTTAAATTCCCTTCCATTGTCGCCCGTTCATCGATATCTTTGGCCGAAGGCAATATCCCTGCCGGACATCAAAGTTAAAAATTCATCGCAAGAAGCTGAGTAAGAACTGTTCTCATGATAAATAATTGCAACAGTAATAAAGGCTCCACATGAAAAATCGAAAATTGTCTCACCGGTATTCAGTACTCTCTCTTTGTAAATGCTTTGCGACTCAAAGTACTGAAACATAAAAGCGAGGATGTTTCGGTAACCTTTTTCCTACCGATCATAAAAAGGAAGGGAATAGAGATAATTGACCTAAAATAAATTATGAAAAATTTGAATGCATTTTGCCATCTGAGCCCTGAGAACGAGTTTATTAGGTAGTAACAATATGTGTCTCACGAAAAGCAATAACCTGTAGCGTTGACACATATCTAAATGCGTCTCCCGACATCATCAGTTCCAGTGGCGTTCCTTGCTCTATTATCTCTCCTTTGTGAAGAACAACAATGACGTCAGCAATGCGAGCTACAGACACGTGACTGGTTGAGATGACTGTGGTGCGACCTTGACGTGCCTACAATCAGAACGAGACGATTGCTCTAAAACTGTCATCTTTATTACCTACATGTTTATGGTAGACAGCTTTATGCATATAGATGCATGAAGAAAGTTTGGAAAGCACGAGAGAGGCGAAAGAGTTCTCGAGTTTCAGAAAAAAATGAACAAGGTCGCCTGAGAATACTATCGTCATCACTATGCGCGAACAGATTGTGAAGAACGCTCCTGTGATTTGAATCTAGTTAAATGAATTTCCTTGCCATTAAATAATTGATTTTTTATACACACCTTATCCAAACATCCAATGAGAACGTTGAAAGCGGAGCCATCAATAAATGACAAATCCTCTTCCCACAACAATATCCGGGGCTTTCTAATCAATGCACGCGCAAGCGCCAGCAGATGTTTCTGATGTGTTGTCAGCGGTGATCCGTTTTCTGTAAGAACGGTTTCATATCCCTGGGAAGAAATACAACAACTCAGCTTAAAACGGTCCCAACCATTTTTTTTTTCAGAAGTTAAACTTGAGCACCAGAAAACGAATATTTAACAATTATTCCATGAGGGCACGTTGGATATGATATGGTAAATAGCCAACGAGCCGCGTGGCGCCGAGTTGGCTATAACCGGTCTCATATCCAACAAGCGCGAATGGAATAATTGTTTTATTAAAGTCCTTAAACTCCAAAAGTTTGGATAGTCCAAATTCGAGCGAAAAAAGCGAGAAAATCTGAGCAAAGTCGAAAAAACTTGATGAAGATGCGATGTTGTGGGTCAGACAGACGCACGCTCATCACACAACTTTCCACAAAAAAGAGTTTTTTTTGCTTTATTCAGAGAGAAATTTCGCTAAGCGGAATCATTTGCCTTATAAGGTCAAATGTAATGTAATGTAAATCTTTATTTAGACACGGAGAATCATCAGTTAAGTTAATAATTAAAAATTAAAACTTGTACAACTGCTTAACATGATTGCCGTGTGGGAATCCGATATCTCAGATACTTTCTTAATACCCCGTTTAAACTGCCCAATAGAACAAACGCTTTTTAAATCTTGGGGCAAGTTGTTCCACAAACAGGCCCCGCTGTAGCAAAAACTTCGTTTTAAGTAAGGTATATGAACTGATAACCGAGATTGAGTTAACCAATCAGAGCACGAGAAATGCATTAACCGAGGTTGAAAATTTAATAATTTAAGTTAACCCCCGCGATTTTGCTGCTAACAGGCTGCACAAGTTGCAGAAAGGTGACAAAATTGGCAGTCGTTTGAGCCAAGGCCGACTGAGATAATGAGAGGCACGAAGCTGTCCCAGAGATGACGTCACAGACTACTTTTCGTTCCAGTTTTGAAGAAATCATTGCATCTCACTAAATAGGCCGCGGAACAAACGACTTCTGGTCTTTTTTAGTTTTATGGCTCCCTAAAAATGAAATTTTAAGTTAAAATGAAAAATGCGTTGACAGTGGAGAGAATTATCTTAGCGTGCATAGATTTTTAATGGTGCAGTTGATATTAATTGTATATGAGAAACGAAGAAAACAAGCTCACATGGGGTAAGGCTATGATAAACTCGTGTGCTCCAGCATCCTTTGCAGCCTGCTCTATTTCATTCCTTCTTGATCCATCTCTTCCAAAGGCAATGTTTACAGCAACTGAAGTGTTAAAGAACTCCGGATTCCTCTGTACTATTCCAATCTGTCTACGAAGCCAGCGGCGATCGAGAAAGCGTATATCTTGTCCATCCAGCCTCACCTATAGAA
>NC_090876.1:50839395-50864395 GCF_036669935.1 Montipora foliosa
GAAAGAAAGAAAGAAAGAAAGAAAGAAAGAAAGAAGAAAGAAAGAAAGAAAGAAAGAAAGAAAGAAAGAAAGAAAGAAAGAAAGAAAGAAAGAAAGAAAGAAAGAAAGAAAGAAAGAAAGAAAGAAAGAAAGAAAGAAAGAAAGAAAGAAAGAAAGAAAGAAAGAAAGAAAGAAAGAGAAAGAAAGAAAGAAAACGATTTGCAGCATAAATTGATTTAAAGTGAGTGTCTAAAAGAAGGTCTAAATATTTGTGCAGTAAAATGTGATGCACTAATAAACACAAATTATGTCTTCACTTTAAGACATTTTTCACTTCTTTGGGCGAAACTTTACCTTTCGTTAAGCCATAGCCAGTTGTGGTTGAAACAGTTGATCCGCCCAAAAGATCACGAATTTATTATTCTATCTACACTCACGTGATGCTCTCCAAGTTGGGTACACCTTCGTATATCTTGGTATCGTAAAATCCAGGATCCTTATCCAGCACTGCGTCCGTTAAATTGTCGCTCAAATTGCGCACACCTCTCTCCGACGCAATGTTCCAGAACACTGTCTGTCCATACGCAAATACCAGTGTGCCAAATGCGGCAAATACGTAATACAAAGCGTATTTGCGCATGTTTTCCTCTACGTTGTTTTCATACCAGCGGCAACTCTCGGTGATATTGCGCAGTATTAAGGTAACATTGTTCGTTGGGGGCAGAATGATCGGTTTTGGTGTCGAAGGAAACAACTTTGTAATACTTTGCGCCTTGCCAACCTTAAACTCGTCAGAAACATTTAAATCATCCTTAATTTTTCCTAGTTGTGTTTTATTTGTTTCCGTTTTTAGATTTCCTTGGATCGTACTTTTCCGAACGTCTGGCTTCTCTGTGTCTGCAAAGTCACTTACGATTCTTGCGCTGTTTTGTGAGCTACCCAAGATTAGACTCTGAGGAACAAAATTAGAATCATCGAGTTCTTGAAAATGTCCAGGGTCCAATGAACTGCCCAGTCCAGACAGAAGAGCGTTGTCTCTCTTTTTTCTCAAACTTTCAAATAAGCTGCTAGTCAAAGCAACTTGAGATTGAGATACACTTCTTTCTTGTGAGGATCGGATCACTCCTCCAGAACGAGGATCCACCAATGTTCCATTAGTAGTGTTATACCTATCATCTTTGTCGATTGGCTGGTTATTGATAAGTTTTACACTAATATTCTCGTCATTGTCATTATTGTTGTCCCCGTCATTTCCTCTCTGTTTGTAAACGCCCTTTACCATCAATGGTGTTTTAGTAACAGTTGTTCCCCTCAGATCGACTCCAACTAACTCTGTTCCTTTCAAAGCTGTCCCTTTCAACCAAATAGTCGAAATATTCGCGAAGAATCCTTCCCTTAATTTGTTTCCATTCATACCGATGATCTCCGCTCGAATTCCCGTATTATTCACCGTGATATTAATAAATCTTGTCATCATCACATTTGTTAACTTCATCCGGGGTTGTAACATCTCGTATATGACCAAGTGTTCAAGTGTTATTCTCGTCACGTTTTCGTTCAGAGTACAATTTTGGGTTTTCCGAATCACGAGCTCGTCGGTTAAGTTCCCATAGATCATAGCGCCAAGTGAGGGAATGAGACCATTGATGACTGCCATGAGCGAACCACAGATCATAAGAACACGTGACAACAGATCTGAAACAAACTGAACGCCGAAACGAAGACAATGAAGTTAGTAACTCGGCTTGATTTCTCGCATTGGTTTTTGTGAGTCTGGTCTTTCCAATGGAACGCAAGCGAACAAAACAGCTGGAAATCAAGGCAAGAGACTGAAAAAAACATATCTCGTCCACTGTTGCCAAGTGAAAAATTACTGATCTCTGAAATTACCAGTAGCTGATGTAATATCGACTTCTGTCACTCCAAAATCTCCTCGGAGACATGGAAAAATAAGAAAAATGGAGAAGAAAAAGTGGGAAAGCGCAGCTTAAAGGATCTCTCTACGTATTAAATGCGACAAGGAGCGCACGAGAGAAAACGAACCTCAACGTCAATTATACGTTTATATAGGAAATCGGTCGCATACTTATGATCCTTTTGTAATTTTCTTTATCGAACTTGACAAGTCAATAGATTTAGGAAGAAAATAGAGATTTTGAATCAATTTCGGATAGCCGAATTATGATACCTCTTTTATTGACTGAACAAGCAATATCTTTCAATACTTAGGAGGACCCATTGCCGATGACGAAACTATAACTGACTGGCGATTCTCCATTGAAGTTGTTCGTCCCGTCAAGAAATTCAACGGCGGCAATTAAATTTAGCACTATGTTTTCAACCAGTTTATAGTGAAGGTCCCGCGTTTCCAACTAGGAAACATTTCAACAGTAAAGAAGAATAAACCTACATCGCTTGCATGCAATTCTGCTAAAACATTTCATGGCCTGTAAAAGAACAAACTCACACTTTGCAGAAACTAAAATATCAATTCCAACCAAAGTCTCACCGGCTCTGCCTCACTTTCACTGCCTTCAGCCATTACAATAAAATCATATATATACTCCGTTTCGTCTACCAAGGAAACTGGCAGGACTTGTTTAAAGAATCACAACCTTCGATCGCCGGACTGAGCCAATGAAAGTTCCTTTGTGTGTCGTAAATTCCAGCTTTGCCAATTTACACAAGAAATGAACATTATTTTAGAAACCGAAACAAATCGCTTTATTACTTGTTTACAATTTTTGACAGGTTTTGACGCACAGAACTGTGAAAAAAACATAAAACAAACGTACTACAAACATTCCAATTATCCAAGTCTTGTAATTCATTGTTTTAGATGAACAAGTTAACAAAATGTACCAGTAGTTTTAGCAGGACGGAAATGACATCTAATTCACTTTCAGTTAAGGGCATTGTACTTACATTGGAGACAAAATTTAACTCTTCGTTTGACTGATACATCTGAACGCTAACCAAAGGAATAAATCAAAATGGATCATGATTTAATTTCTGATCACAATAATTTGGCATACAAACAAATCATTCGCCTTTGTAAACTGCATCGTTTACCTGAATTGGCTAAACTGAGACGTAAGATGCACTCTTGGTAATCAAATCTGGATTCAAATTTGAAAGTAATAAAAAGTAAACTTCCTTGTTTTTTTGTTTATGAAGTTCCCGCTGTGATCTAGTTGACCCCATGCCAGTATTTTCGTATCCTACCCGTTTTTCCGCTGGTGGTAAAATATAAACTGATCTTGAAATGCAGTTTTTGAAATGAAAAATGTCAGTTTCATGCTCTTCACCTATAACCTTTCAGTTCCACATGAAAAATTCAACAGATGAATAATTATGACGAGGAAAGTGCACGGCAGGGCTGTGAAGATGTAAGACCAACCTCTCACGAACGTACGCCAGCACGCACACACGCCGTACTGGGACGGTTTCACGGTTTTGCGCATGTCTAAGCTTTGGCGCTAGCGGTTGTAAATGGGCCTTTTGCCATTCTCGTCACCAGAGCCTTGGATCGACCCAAAGCTTTGGGAAACTCTATGCAGAACATGCGCCGCAGCGTTCTTATAGCCAAAAACTGGCTATTGCAACCTTACGGCGCCTGCTCACTCCTCGCGCTAACATGAATGCACCATTTAGGGACGCTTCCGATTGTTCTTCACGAAAACCAATGAGAAGACACTTTGTTTCAGGGTTCCCCAGAGCTCTTTTCTCCCTCAGTCAAGAGAAGAGCTCTGGGTTGGAGATTGTCCTTTTGCAACAAACGATCACATGGTACAAAATCCGCCATTCTATATTTTCGAATTGCCCATAATAGTGTTTTCACTCACGTGATCAGTAACCTTGTTTTTCCACTGAAACAAAAGAAAACGTTTGCACGATAATAGAACTCAATTCCCGGGGGATTACTTGGGGACACCGACATGGCCGCCGTTCCTTTGTTCAGGGACACCAACATGGCCGCTGTGACGTCACGTGAAAACACTCTATACACTTCGTTTGCCCCCCAAATTTGGCATAAACTATTGTTTTCAAATGCTCTTGGGCACACTGCATATTCCCAAGAGCATTTGAAAACAATGGTTTATGCAAAATTTGGGGGGCAAACAAAGTGTATTATAGGCAATTCGAAAAGAGAGAATAAAACAAAGGCAAGTCAAGCTTGACTGGTTCAGGTCTCTTTGTTTTAATGTCCCAGTGGGAGAATAATGAGCTTGCCCTCCAGCATGGCGGATTTTGTACCATGTGATCGTGTTGCAAAAGGCCTATTTTACGGTTTCTTACTGAACCAGATAATGTTCATTTATCATTGAGAGTGTTACAGCAAATACAATGAATGACTAAGGCCTAAATTTGGTGAAGGATACTGCGCGTTTACACAGAAAATATCAAATTTAATTTTGGGCTCGGATTTTTTGTACGGGTCGAACATTTTATTCTACGCACGAGTTATCTGTTGGCATACAATAGGTTCATAACACAAAGGAAATGATTGCAAAGGTAATTCCAATGTGTAATTACACTTCTATGTTTCCTCTTCTTGCGTCAGTGCTATTGATTCTTTCAATAACAATGCAATTAATTGGGCTGACATGACATTTTGCCCATGCGCAGAGACGTGAAACTCTCCCTTTAAGGTGTGACTGAACCGTTTTGGGGGTCTCGACCAATCAATGATAGGTACTATATCAGGAAATCGAGTCGAATTCCAGGGTTGGGTAAATTGGTGATTCCCAACCAACCGAGTACAAGAGATTGAGTAATCCTTTAGCTATCCCAGACTGCTATTTTCATTGGTCCCCATGACCTGTAGCTTTCTTTGTCATTGGGGCTACAATAGGTGCATTGCTTCTGTTGTATCATTGTTTCGCTCTGCAATCAGAGACTGCGTCTGGAAAGCTACAGGGTCTCTCTTGAGATTTCGTGCTCAGGTACGCACCAGTAATGCAGTAATCGTTATGTACGTTCAAAGGGCCTCACCAACACTTGCTCTCCAGTGTGGCGGTGTTTGTACCTTGTGATCTGCTGCTGCAAATAGCTCATTCCGTGTATAATAAGACATAATTTAGCAAACAAGTATCAGCGTTAATTTAACAGAACTTTATTGTATTTTACGTACAGCCAAACTTTACAATATAAAGGAACTAAAACTTTGTTGCACATATACAATACTCAAAACTTAATAAACCATTACTCATTTCCCGGGTGAAAAACCATTAAAAATCTCCAAACAATAATTTCACTTAACATGTTTGTATATTTTGTAACTTCTGGAAAATAAATGAATTTACGAATAAAATATTTGGCATATTTTTGGCTTTAGGCCTATTCCGCTGATATTCAAAGCTTCAACTGTAACTGATCGTTTATCATATTTTGGTTATCGACAATGCCCTCTCAGAGCCTGAACAACAATTGACATCACTTCCGTCAAGTTCTGATGCGCTTCGAAAATCTCCTCAGTCGACAGTTCGCGCAAGACTTCCGGTGATGCAAACTCTTTCAAGGAACGCAAACAGTAACAAAACTTTTCTCTTTCAGTTTTGTCACCATCAGTAACACTTTCCACCTTATTGGGGCCTACACTTTCATAAGCAATTGACTGAGCTGGTAATCCTTTAAGTCCATTTATGTTGGTTTCCTTGTCGCAAAGTTCTGTTTCCAGATTTTTCTCGTCGCTTTCTTTGTTCTCATCAGGTAAGAGTATTTCCTCCGTTTCTATGCAACTAGTAGTCTCTTCTCCGCTAGTAAATAGCCGTGTTGGCCAAGAACAAGTGTCTCTTCGTGGAGTCAAACCGTCGCCGATTAGCTCATTTGCATCAGTGTCATTCACAGGAAGGGGTGGGGTGAGTGCCTCTCCTTTGTCCGTGGCCTCGACCTCACTGGATGAATCTCTTTCACCTTTGTCAAAACTTGCAGGAGTAGCGGTGTTCTCATTTTGCAAGTCTGCATCTCTTTCGGGCTCGCGAGACATCCTCTCGTCAGAATCAACTTTAAACTCAGGTTCGCACGACTTCAACTGGTCATCTGACTTAGCCTGATCTGGCACGAAATCTCCGATAACTGGGAATTCAATATTACCACGAACAGCTTCTCTTTCAGCTTCTTCCTCAACTACCTCGTTTTGAAGCTGAGGATGCTCAGGGAAGATGGAATCTATGACAACAAGAAGACAAAAGAAAGCTTCGACAAGGTACGAAATAACAGCAGAGTCGAGGAAATTTCTTAAAAAAAATCTTAACATCATTGCCTGAGGTTACGCAACAGAAAAAGCTATGAAGGATTTGTACACTTACAGTGGAGATGTGTTTTCGCTACTGCACAACAGGAAATTTCGAAGTTACCAAAACCTTACCTTCTTTCATTTCATGAGCTTCTTTAAAAGAGACCTTTACAGGGGCTTTCACCAGCGCTTTTGAATTCTTCCCTTTCTGCGTTTGGTGAAACCTTCTTAAGGCTCTCTTCAGAGTTAATACTTTAGGTGATTTGATCGGCAAATTATTCACCTGGAAAGAAAACCTCGTGCATCAGGAATAAATGGCAACTGGGATTAAATATTAACTAGAAATGAGACGAAACTAGAACTTAGAGCAGTAGGCCTTTACAGTGACACCGTTCCATCGAGAGTTGATTATATAAATCTGCCTTGATTGAGTAAACCCAATCCCGAAGTGATTCCATTGGCCAATCACAACACAATTAAGTTTGTCAGTCATAACGCAACAAAAAAATACAGCAGGCGCAAAGCGCGGGAAAACTGAGCATGAGAGCGACAGTCCCCGCTCGCCAGTTTCATTGGCTAAAAATACAAGGGTTGTCCAATACATCTTCAAGATGAGATTCACATTACTTGGTGTAAACGCCACAAAGTGGCCATGACCTTAACCAGAACCCAAAAAAAAGGTCATACATAGACCTTTTTGCAGAAAGATATAATAGGATGCTCAGGGGGCAAATGAATATCTATTTGCCCCCTTAGCATTCCATAATAGATATTTGAAACAATCGAAATCAGAACGACCGCATCCGCAAAAAGGTCTGTGATGTTCTTAGGCTCGAGGGGACACCTTGTGACACAGTGTGACATGTACGCAAAGTACAATCATTATGCGCTTGTATCGGAAATAATCCAAAGAAAAATAATAAATAAAAATAATCCAAGAATATCTCAATCACGGAACCTTAGAGAGTCGTTTAAAAATCGCTCTTAAAGGGAACCTCCACTAAGACAACAACATTTTTTCGAATATAAACGCTTTCATTTGAAAAATTTTGAACAACTTTAATTGTAGACATTATGTTCTGTGGATTAAAGGTATTTCGTTGTTTTAGTGGACGTTCCCTTTAAAGGACCCGAGTCGAACGGCGTTAAAACCTGGCTCCGGTTGCTCGAAGCTTGGTTAGCGCTAACGTTGGTTAAGAGGTATCAAAACCTATAGGTTTCCATGGTATTCAATGCTGGTTAGCGCTAACCATGCTTTGAGCAACCCTGGCCTGTCCGACAAATTTTAACGGTGGGGCATAATCAAAGGCAGGGAGCGCTTTTTATTACCTGATCTTCTCTCAGCGCGGACAAGTTCCCAATGGTGTGGATGTTCTGCGCACGCACCAAGTGACCCATACCACGTGACCAGGACATCGTCAGTATGCTGGGTAGGATCTGCTCTACAGGAACCGTACAAGATACTAGTTCCGGAAACATGCAGCCTCCTGGTTGACATGAAGATAGGTCTCCGCTAGCAGGTAACGAACGCCGCTAAAACCACAAAAGAAACGTCGATATACTGAACAGGATAAAACAGATAATAAAAGCATTGCTGAGCTCCGAATCTGACGATCGTGGGGTTGATGATTCCAAAGAGCAAAAACTTTGAACAAGAGGCTAAAAAACGGAAAAGAGGGTACTGACCCCATTTTTAATAGCAATGGTAACTGCATTAAAAGACGCCACAATGTTTGCGGTATCCTGTTCTTGGTACAACTGTGCTTGTTTGAATTGTGTTCATATAGAATATGCGTCAATTAATGTCTTATGCTTGACCACAAAAAGCGTATAAAATTCATTACGGGAATGTTGCCCTCTTATTTGAGCTTACTGTTGCATGAACAATTGGTCTTGATTATTTAAAGACAAGCGCCGGTTGCACATTTTGTCAACGAACTTCAAAATCTAAATGGACAATTTCCAGTTTGATCTGTACTGTAAATTACCTGTTTCACTGCTGTAAATGGCGAAGAATTTGACGTCTTAACTTGCAGAGTTGAGTTGCCTGCTTCTGATGAATTCTTTTCAGTATCTTTGCAAATGTTATCTTTAACAGGAAGAGCAAAGGATACTCGCCTAATCTGAAGAAATAACAAGAATAACATTGTACGCCATTTTGGAAACTTGTTTGTTAGAAGACGATCACTAAATTTATTTTGCTGTTTGCATTGTTTGCAAACTTGTCGTTTGCATTAACCGTCAGAAAAAAAAAAAAATTCTTTCCGAGTTCCTCACTGCAGAAACATTTAAAGAGTAAATCCGACTGAAATGCATAACGACAACGAAGCCGACCATGCAGCTGGAGGTCGGAGTAGTCAAAACCAGCGGACAACATTGAAGCTAGAAACATAATTGATGTAATTTTCAGAACAGAAGAATTCTCATTTCTACCTTGTTGGGTGGTGATGGAGAGTCGACGGACTGCTTGTTTCCAGGCCACCTCTTCAGGATTCCAGTTGTTGGAGAAACTCCGGGTGAATGTGTCCCGCGCAAAGTGACGCGACAAGGGCTTCCACCGGCTGACAACGGACGGAGAAACTTATTCATCACGCTTGGGACTGGAGAGGAGGTTGCGTCTCGTGAAAGCCCTGCAATCTTTGGTTCAGCAGCTTTCTCAGGAGACTGGAGAGGAGGTTGCGTCTCGTGAAAGTCCTGCAATCTTTGGGTCAGCAGCTTGTTATCATCGCTGTCATCATCGCTGTCTGGCACTAGTTGAATGATCTCTTGCTTTGTAGGCTCGTCTTCTGACTCTGTCTGAGAAAGTGTCTTTTCCAATTCAGTTTTTCGTTGCAGTTTCCTTCTAGTTCTACCAGCAACTGGGGAAACTATCGTTTTCCTTAAATAAGCAGCTGGTTCCTCCTTTTTCACTTGGGATTCACATTTATCAGCTACACCTGTTTCGCTACTTTCTTCAAATGTTTCAATTACCTTGTCCTTGCTTGTTACCTTTGTCTCCTGCAGTTGTTTTTCTAGTTCTCTTTTTTCATCGTTCTCCTTCTTTGACAGAGAATCAAAAGAACTGGGTAAAATGCTTGACAGCGGAACCGACACTTGTCGAAGGCACTGAAACGGAGATTCAAAACTTGACGTCTGTGATGAGGGTATGATGTCCGGTGACGCAGCTTCGATTTCTTCATCGCCTGTTGATGGTTCATTCTCGATGTTGATTGCATCTTCGATATCTCTATCGTGAGAGTTTCCAGATGATTCACTACTCGACAAGCTAACGTTTCTTCCGCGTAAAACAGAGCTTTGCTCTTCCACTTCTGTTTCCATTATTTTAACATCTTCTTCAGCTTTATCCCCGCCAAAACAATCAACGCGTTGATTACCAGTTTCTTCTCCATTAGCGTCCAAATCGTCAGAAATTGAGTCGATCTCGCACTCTTCCATTTTTGTCGTGTCAATCTCGTATGTTGATTTGTTTTCTATGCGTTGATCCTTTTCCTCATCTAAAACCAAGACAATTAAAATAAACAAAATTCATACCTCCAGCATAGCAAAATTGGGGCTCTTCTTAAACTAATGCGCATAAAAAACTTACCCGGAGTACTGCTAGGGGTTGAGTCGGGACTATGGAAAGAAAAAAAGGAAGAACTGTTTCTGCTGCAGTCACTATATAATGTAGAAAAACTACTCTACTCGTAATTCAAAGGTACAAGACGAAATAGAGCAGAAAAAAAGACAAGTGGTTCCATTCGTTTTAATCCTGTTACATGTATATATGATGATGATGACGATAACTGCTAGTTTTCCTGATTTTTATATGTGCATGCATAGATACAAACTTCATTTATCAAGCACGAAAGTTCATTGGAGAAAAAGATAACTCCATTTTTATTCAACGACTGAAAGGTTTACTGAAATGCCCTTTCTATGCAAAAACAGACTTTGCAGGGAGACAAAAAAACAGTTCATATATCAAGGCTGACACTCACGTGATTTGCGCCTGCGATGCTATTGTAAATTGAGAAAATTGGGAGCAGTCCTGCGATCGGTCAAGTTCATTGTAAAGAACGGGGACAGCACTGAAATCGTACAGAAAATCATCAGTCACTCAGGGGAGATTGGGCTGGATGGATGAAAGGGTTTGGAGTTAATAATTGTACAAAAGAAAAATGCAATGTGGTTTACCTTCTACTGCGCATTACGTCCTTCTGGTGTTCAGTAAGCAATCTTTTTTTCTTCGGTGAGGGTGCTATCGTCACATAATCCTAAAAACAAGAAATGTCGCTATCTCTTGAAACTGATTCGTGTTTGAATATGATCTGCTATAAGCCACGCCTGGACGAAAACGACAAATGAAAAACTGTGGCAGAGACGGGGGAGAAGAGGAACAGCGGAATAAGATCAAAATGTAAATGGCAATGGACTGAAAGCACCTTAGGAAAATCGAGGTCTTGCACCCACACGCCAGGCAAACGGAAGAAGGCGAGGCCCAACAATAGCTGGAGTTGTGTCAGTGAGGGAGAGTTCAAGAGGCAGAAAACTAGCTGAAACAAGGTGGCAGCACAAGAAGAGCAGCCCAGGTGACTGGGTCTTAGCAACAGGAGTGAAGGACCGAAGTATATAAGCATAGCCTCAACCTCCATACAAAGTACACGACTTCTGTTCAAATCTAAACTGTTTTTTTTTTTCAGCGTTAGAAAGTTATTAAATCTAGGTATCTCTGGAATGTAAATATTTGGATATTCTTTATTATTCCATAGTTATTATCATAATCTTTATTTAGTTTACCTTTTCATCATCATCGTACTTAGACAATGGCAATTTTCTTCTGACATGTGTACCAGCAGGTGAATTCCTGGGTCGCCCAAGTTTTGGTGATCGACCAAACTGACGAAAGAAGAATTGGCATGAAAGAGAAGTGAATGTATAATATTGAAAATCAATGAACCACTGCTGTTTGCTTAAAAAAGGAAACTGTTCTCAACCATTACTCTTCAATCTGGTGTCTGCCACAGTACCCGAGGCAGATAAAGAGAAGGGGGGAAAATGGGGGATGTAGACTTCTTTTTTCTTTGAATCTTCAAAACCTTTTTTTTCTTTTTAAACTATTCACCATTCAAGAGGTCTTGTGCAACTAGTCGATTTCAGCTATTTAACTTTAGCATCTAAAGTAACGTGAATTTTTGTGAGGAAGGGGGGGGGCACTCTTCTCTTATGGTCTTTTTCAGTTTTCGAAATCTCCTCTTAGTACCACAGACACAATGCTGACATTTCAGATAACCACATTTCGTCACACTTACCATGTCAACATTAACATGGGAAGATTTTCTAAACAGATATGATCGATTACCACTCATTCCGTTAGCCTTACATTAACGGAAATTGTTTTAATACTTTGATATTGATATAGCCCTTCAAAAGATCTGGTATACATTCTTAGTTTAATTCCTGATTATTGTGAACAAGACTTGTCGACTTCAGAATTATCCTACACAGTAAAGAGAAGCAGGATACTCCAAGCTGTTTTATGCATGTGGACTACACATTCTTTGGTCAAACTCTACATCACTTTAATGATAACTAATGGCAATAGCCTTACCATTTTTGGCGAAGAATTCTCAATTGCCTTTTCAGCAACAACTGCCCTGTGCAAGAAGCTACCTTTCATCTGAGGGGACCCCCCTGGTATGCTAATGAGCTTGTTCCTCTTTGGGGAGGTCAAGATACCATATGGCAAGGGTTTCACAATTTCCTCTTGGTGTGTAAGATCTTCAGACTGAATGAAAATAGAAAAGATGAAAAAAAAAGAGTTCAACAAAAAATACTAATTATTATTCATTTAACATTTACTCTAGGGAAATTTCTGGGCCAATGAAATCCCAATGAACTGTTTTCAAGACTTCAGATTGTAGAGCTTGAAGAGCCCTTAGATGTTGGACGCTATATAAGTTGTGACAATGCAGCAAAGTGTCTGCTGGATTAATAAGATGTTTATATTGAGGTGGGTGGATGCAAAAGACGAGACAGGCAACATAAAACACAGAACAACTCTGCACTAAGATAACTTCAGCCTTGCTGATGCTGTTGCCCAGGATATGCGGACGCAACATCTTACATGCGAGGCAGTGGAACTTGGCATAAATGGATGACAAAAACAACAGATTTAAGAATCAAATCAATAAGTAGACAGAACCAGATGTTGCCACAGAGACAAGCCAGGAACTATACCAAGAACAACTCCAGCTAATGGGAAAAGTTGGATTTCAACTCAGTCCTGAGTGATCTTCTGGATTTCTTACTGAGCCACTCTCAGCAACAACACTGTTACAGGAAAAAAATACAGCGTCCTAAAACAGTCAGTGAAATTACCTCAAGATCAATCTGTGATTCCTTGCCAGAAATCTAAAGAACAAAATAAAGATTAATTTTTAGAGAATTACAAAACTTACACATGACAGCCACAAATTAATTAGAATGAAGGGGGTAGTTTCTAAAGAAACTGTGGTGTTGCATCGGTGGGGAAGTAGTACACAAAAATTTGGTTTTATCAACAGAGTTGATAATGTAAATTGGGCACCGTACAGAGATTCTAAAAGAGTTAGCCCTTCGTCAGAGCTTTGTACTAAAGATGAAACCCAAGAATTCATGGCACCTGTACGTTTTCCCATCCTGGCAGAGTTAGAGACATTTTATCTTTTGCAATCTGGAGAACTGGTCTGCAAGATGAAAAATGCGATAAAATAATTATGTACATGTACCAGTGTATTAATGCCTGCACAAACTGTAAACCAGCATGGAAATGAAGATTTCATTATTTACAGTAAGGAACAAAAAAGCGATTAGTGAATCTGGGGGTGGAGAGGAACAATGGGAATAAGAATAACAGAAATTTTTTTGTTGGAAAAATGGAATAATGCCATTTTGTGGGGTGAAATAATGGAATAACGACTTAAATTGTCCGGAATAAGTAGATTTTTTCAATGAAATAATGAGTTCTTTTTACTGGAATAATGGAATAATGAAAACTTGCGAGCAGGAATAATGGAATAATGAACACCTGATTATTCCTCTTCGCCCCCTATAGTGAAACATTCATTGGCAATCACGCTATGAAACAAAAATGCATGCTATTAAGGGACTGTATTGTAGAATACCGCCCTCTAGATTTGTCAGTCACAGCAAGTATAGCAAGTAGAGAATATAATAATGGTTATTAAAAGTTTTTTCCCATAAAATCTCACACACCTGAGTTTTTCTGGGTAGGTTAGACGTTGTGTTTTAGCAAACGTGGCATTCCAAAACATGACAGAATGGTTCTTGATGTTTCGCTTTGGATGGCCAAGTGTCACTTCCTGTTTACACAACAAAAAAGTTATAATTTTCTACTTCCTTAGAAGCACTAGTATTTACCAAAATTATGCAAGAGTGCAAGTTTACCAGGAGTGGAGACATAACAGCCAACAACTCAGAATCATATGGTCCCCCATGACGACTTTGTACACATGTCAAAAGGTCCATCCACAGCTTCTCAATCTGGAAAGTACATTTTAAGACTCGATCAACAAAAATCTGGCACATTCCCTGGATCATTTAGACCATGGTAAGCCCAGGGAGGAAATAATCAGGCTTTGAACAACTCAACCCTGGAGTCTATCACTTAATTCATTTGTTCATGCAGTCATGACTTGTGTTAATTGCTAATTTCAGTTTACAGTGTCCCCAATATTATTAGTGCTCCAGCGCTAGAGCGACTAGACACTTAATAAAGTTCCTTTCCTTTCCTTTCCTTTCATGCGCTTAGCTTTTTTGAGTTCGAATCAAGTCTTGTCTTTCTTTACCTTCTGAATGAGTCTTGTTGTAAACAGCCTCTTATCCAAAGTTGTTTGACCAATCTTCACACTGTAGGGAAAAAAAAGCCGGAAATTCCACTGTATGATTTCAGAACTCATGATCAAATTATAACCTTGGCTTAATAATCAAAATCTATTTTGTTCTGAAATTTATAAAGGTATGAAATTTGAAGACTAAAAATATGGGAATAAAGTAAATCCGTACAAAAAGCATTCCAGTCATTGATAAATCGGTAATATTTCCTGTTTCATACCAAGTAAATGCAGTGCATGATGGTCTTTGTTTTACTGCCATTTGATGTGGTTCAAACGTTCAACCAAATCATGATCATATCACATAAAATTGCATTAAGTGCAAACGTTTTTCAGTCACATGTTGTGAACCAGAACTAAGTTTACTTTGCCTGTTTCCAAAAGTTTATGGAAAACAAGCAGAAAGCAGATAAAAGCTGGACTAGTATCGTTTAGAATCCCTCTGATGCCTAAAGATGATTGAAAGTCTACAAAATAAAGACCACTTGAACTAGGATAGCTCACCTTGTATGTGCACTTTCAAGATAGCTCTTGAGGGCAGGGGCCAGCGTCTTAAGGACTGCAGTGATGGTCGCAGCACCATTGATATGTACAAAAAAATATGACAGTTTGTCAATCAAGCTGGTGACAGTTGCTGTCCATACACCAAGGGTTTGTGTTGATTCCTGTTAAAAGAGGAAATTCACAATCATGATTGTTAGTTGCTGGCCCTCGCCAAAGGGACTGGTTGACTTATGCTGTCAATTAACAGAATCATCTTTAATTGATTTACTTACCTTGCTTTCACTTGATCTTGCACAGGCCAACAATAACTTATCAGTCAAGTGAACCAAACTGGTAAAATTCCCCATGGGTTTATGGAGGCGCCTATTCCACTTAGTTGGAGAAGCATTGGGTGATTTTCCCGCTGCTGTAGTTGCCATGGAAAATAGACTTGGAATTGTGAAGTCCAAACACTCAATCATTACTCCTGCCAGGTTGACAAGACCGTCAACAAATGCAATGTCCTGGAAAGTAACGAAGTTATTATTGCTTCAATGGGTGTTAAGTGACTAACAACAACATCAATGAAATTTACTGTGATCACTGTCCCACAAAGACAAAGAAAATTAAAAGACAAATGTCTCATATGCTACTCAGACACATGAATTGTGACATAAAACACAAGAATGCTATGCAATCATAGGTGGGTGATCAGTTACATATGGATACAAAAAAATAACAAATAAGAATAATTATTAATGACCTCGTCACAGAATTTTTACCTTAGAAGTCCAATCAGCACTCGTAACAAGAATATTGCCACAAAGCTCCTCACAACAAACATTGGTTTCTGCTGTTGGTACAAGAGCAGCTGCCCGGGAAAATGACCGATACAACTCAGCCACAGCTTTGCTTGCTTCTTTTCCAAGACCCTTCATATTGAAAAGATGATTGATTAAAAGGGACATGGTTTCTGAATGGACCTATCTTGTAAACCCTTTTGACTCTAAGAGGTTCCCATTGACAAGGAAAAATGTCTGGACTGAGAGAAAAATCTACAAGTGGTTATTTTAGGAGAAAGGGTTTAATCAATAATGATGGAAACACACCTGTGACAAACCAGCATCAAGACGTTCAATAGGAAACTGTAATGCCAAGTAAAGAGTGCTAAAGTCATGTTCTAGAGCATCCCCCTGGTTCACATCATTAGTCTGCAAAATCAACGGCCATTTTTGTATTAATAATGAAACTAAAAGACAACTGAATTAATAAAACATATCATAAATAAACTGGAATAAGAGGTGGCAACCAAACAGTTGATACGCAACATTGGAGAGTTTAAGAAAAAAACCACACCTACAGCAGCAATGCTACAAAACAATAATTTTATTGGTTAAAAGAGGAGAGAAAATCATACTACAACTGTGACCCTACTCTGCAAAGGAATAACATGCAATAACCAAATCTATATAAGATTGAGTATACACCAGAAATACAACCAGACAATTGAATATTCACAATACTTGAGAGAGCACTGCACACTAACATTTTTGAAGTAATCTATGTTTTAATAGAAGGTTTCGTTACTCCCCATTATTAGAATTTGAGGTTAACGCTTTTGGGGAGAGCAGAAGCCACTTGGAGAGGAGACACCCGTATCTTCTATGTGCGAAACCTGCACCAAGTTTTACAAGAATTGCTAATGTATTTGTCCTTATATGTATCAACTGGAGCCATCCCAGGATGCGTTATACTGCTCCAATCCATTACAAAGTGTTTAATGACTGAACATTGTTAAGTTGCATTAAAAGGAAAACTTAATATCCAGAAACAAGGAAAGAATACAGTCTCACCTTTTGAATGTGCATAATAAGCTGATCAACAACAAATATCCAAAGCCTCCAAATAACATCTTTCTCATGGAAAAAGCTATAAAGAAAATCCACTTTCAATACTGAGAAGCAAATCCTATTGGAGCACATGCATGCAATATTGTCATTACTGTACATAAGTACAAAACATTGTGCAAAACTTTTGGAGGCATTCAAATTTAAACTGGAGGGCTCTGAGAAAAAAGGTTTTAAGTGTCTTTTTCCTAGTTCGTTTTTTTTTATTTGCTATTTGTCAATAGTGATGTTCTGTCACACATTTCTTGGACAATATTGTATAAACTGTCTTTGCTCTCATTTCATTGCCCATTAAAAGTTTAAGCATCTGATTAGTTAAAACACATGATTGTACAGCTGTATAGTTTAAATGCTACTTCATTTTTGTTGGCAAAATGATTATTCACCACGTTTTGCTACATCTCTTTACAATAACAAATAGGTTACGATTGTGATGAAAGGCTCTGTGTCTCCACATTCACAAGTCAAGGGGGATTGACCAACACAAATAAATATGACCACACGGATCGCAACAGTTAATGGGACATGCTGTAGTATGTCAAGATTAGAAAGATGTAGCCAAAAGGTCTGGCACTCTAAAATTAAATCCTCTTGCAAGCAGTCTCTTGCAATATATGTTAAGTCATTCCATAGCTGTGTATAGCTTTTCATTGGCTATAAAGGCCTATGCGAGACAAAAATGCTTAACATTATTGCACTCATTTAAATAACAAGAAGACAAAATTCGATGTAAAAATGTAACCTCTCCAAGATACCTTGATGCCTTTTCTAGAAGAGCTAAAACTGTCTTCAAAAAGAAAAGCTGTCCTGAAGTTGTTGTCATGCCGCTACTAATAAAGTGCTCAAATGTTACGTGAAGTCTGAAAGATAACAAATAAGATAGAAAATTCTGTTGATTGTAAGGTATAAAGGTAGTAAACAGTGAATGACTGAACTGAAAAATAATACTTGCAACAGGGTGTAGTACATGTTGCTGACCTATATTGTAGGAAGAGACACACAGTTGTTTTAAAAAAATGAAGCACATGGCATGTTGGCGTTTTCATTGCAGTTAGATCCGAAATAGTGTACACAGGGCATTTCAACGGTTACAGGTATGATACAAAGCAGGACATGCTAACTTATTTCATTAGTACACTAGGCCACTTCAGAAGTCAATTGGTTAAGGGAGAAAATCAAACCTTTCGCTATCCCAGATGTTTTCAAGCAAAGGTGATGTGAAAAGCAACTGAAGAAGAAGCAGAGCAGGTGATCCTTGGGGATTGTCTTTAGAATGCAGTGCTGCCATGTTGTGACTTAATACTTCAGCTGGGAGTCCTGACAAGTCATTTAGCATTTTCTGTTGAAAGGAAATGTTGATATTTAATTTTAGGCCTAAAACATTATTGCTCCTAATCTCAAATTTAATCTGAATCCCAATGCTAATGTCAATTAATTAGGAGCAATAATGTTTTAGGTCTAATTAAATGATAGTTAATCTAGGTTACTGCATTCAATGTGTGCATTCAATGGTGTTTCAATGTCTTCTTTTGCTGTTTCGTGGTTTAGTAATGTCCCCTCAAAAATCAACATTTGATTTATTCAGTGACCCCAATTAGTACGCCAGTGGTAGAAGAATCCACACTTACATAAAGTTGATAAAGTTATAATAAAAGTTAAACCATGCTTGTTGATAAATAAATTCTTCAGTGTTGAAAAATGTCCTTATAACCTTACAAATATTTCCAAATCCAAATAAAATAAAAGACATACCAGAGTTAAAGATGGAGAAAGCACATCACTGTCAACTAAGTCCTGCATGACAGCAAGGAGAGGAAGAAATATCTCACTGAAGTCTGACGAGGAACCTAACAAACAATTATTTTTAAGTATCCTGTTATCATCCACAGAAATGTATAATAACAAAAGCCAAATCAAGCCTTAACAAATTTAACAATCCCAACCAAACCGACCTTTTTGAAGCAATTTGCTGGTTCTTGTAACAAGAAGGTACCATATTTTGACTCCTAGTGGCTCTGAAATCCAAACAAAAGCAAAATTGGCAAAAAAGCCAATAACCAAAATGTTAAATAACAGAAGTAAGGATTGGGCCTATAGCAGCATTACTATTCCAGGGATAGGAGGTGAGGGGTGGGCATAGGGGTGGGGGTAGGGGTGAAGGGTACCAGAGCTGAAACAACCCAAACGTTTGGGTTGTTTTAGCTATGGTACACTTCACCCCTACCCCTAACCCATCACTCCCTGTGCTGTGTGACTTGAAAGAAAACAATTATTATTATTATTTTAATAAAGATGACAACCTTGAGAAACCTAGGAACTCAGAAAGAAGGCAAGTAACTGACAAAGTGTGATGGAAATGGGGATCATTTATGGCAATTCCAGTTGTTTCACCTCCTCATAAGCATCACCAAGGCTTGCAACATAAATTTTTGTTGAGATTTACCTGACATATCCTTTCCAAGAGCTTTGAAGCCTTCTCTTACTGCACTCATTATCAGACAAGCATGCTTCTTAAAATCGTCTGGTTTCTTGAAAATCACCGCACTCAGTCGTTCAGCTAAAGAAAGACAGGTAGATGATGATGCACTATGAATATTATGTCACTAGATGGTTCATCATCAGAAGTAGAAAACAGCTTAATAATTATTATTCATTCAAAAAATTAATGTTACCCAACATTTCTGCATGGAATTAACTGTAAAATACAGAAGGATAAATATTTACCAAGAGAAGTTATTACAACAGGATTGCCATTTATTTCCTCATCATCAAACATCAGGAATTCATGCACAATTTCACAGCCTTGTATCAACAACTTTTTTTTAACTGTCTTGGCAAAGCTAGCATTTAAAATAGTTGGTGTTCTAGGCGTGCCAACATCTCTAAGAGATCTGCGGATGCTGGATTTGGGTGTCTCTGCCATCATATCAATCATGAGTTTGCTACTTGTTGGAGTTGGGGGACATTTGAGATCACTGAAGCCTTCTTTGGTCTTTAGCAAGCTGATCTGATCAATGGCTGTTCCAAATATGAACTGAAGAAGTGGAGTGCAAACCTTCAAATGGAAAGCAAACAAGACAGCTCTAGACAACATTGTAAAAAGAGTTCACTGGCTTTAATTACCAAGTCAACTCTGAGTCCAAGCCAAATTGGACTCTAAGTCGGATTAGTCCATAACCATAAACATAACACCTATCATAAAAAATGATAGCAATAAAAACAATTCACCTGATACTGAAATTATGATGACAAATGACAAATACAATAATACCTGTTCAAAAAGTTCTTGAACTCGAGGACCTAACAAGCACACAAAGTGCCACCAAGTTGACAGTCTTGCTGTTTCAACAGCTTCATTTCTTTCCTTTACAGCCAGGTTCTACAACAATAATCATTTGGCAACTGTTAACAATTAGTAACAAAAAGATTACTTGAAGCCCTCAAACTTTCTTCTTTGGGGTTGTTCCAGTGTCCCTCAGTTTTTCAACCTTAACCCTCCTTTCTCTTGCCTGCCCAGTGTTCAAAACTAGCACTTGCCCGATTGCCCGGGGCAAGCGAAATATATCCATGGGCAAGCAAAACAAGTCCAAGCCTTGCCATATCGGCAATCAGAATTTTTGTTTGACTAATATTTCGTAGAACGATTTGGTTTGCAATGAAAAAAGACTAGTAATATAACACAGTCACTGCAATCACAATAAAAAAATAACGTATCTCTTTGCTGTCATTTATTTCTCTGTTAAAAATATATTGGAACAAACCCTAAAACAGATTAGAAGAAGGAACGTTACTAAACGCCGAACACCAAAACACAGAAACACCGAAACAGTGAAACTAAGCACCAAAACACCAGGTATGACCCCACCAAACATTGAATACTAAACGACAAAGGTTGGATTTGAGATTAAACATAACAGGCCTAATTGCCAAAAACATTATTGCTCCTAATCTCAGTCTTAACTTGAATCCTAATCTTAATCTCACTGAAATAGAAGCAATGACATTTTAAATTAGGCCTAAAACGATATTTATTCTCAAATCCAACCTTTGTTGGTTGGCATTCAATGTATGGTGGGGTCATACTTTTTTTTGGTGTTTCGTTTTGCTGTTTCGTGGTTTAGTAGTGCCCGTCAAATTCCATACCTTACAATACCCTCAAAAATTTGGTTTTATCAACGGAGTTGATAATGTAAATTGGCCACCGTACAGAGATTCTAAAAGCTGACGTTTCGAGCGTTAGCCCTTCGTCAGAGCGAATCGAGGGATTATGGGTTACGTGTAGTTTTTATAGTAGAGTAGGAGCTATGCTATTGGTGGTAACATGGCAACGTGAAAAATGGGAATATATTAGTTAAATGAAAAGCGTTCGTTAATACCGTGAGGATTAAGGGTGCCGATTTGAAAGATGAATTTTTGTTCTAGATTCTTGCGGCTTTCCGTCGTACCTAGATGTAGGGAAAGGCCGCAGATAGCCATGTGGTTTTTGGAGTGGTTAGGCAGATTAAAATGGCGAGCGACTGGCTTAGATGCATCCCTGTCATTCTTCTCAACATCGCGAAGGTGTTCGCGGAATCGGTCACCTAGTCGTCTACCTGTCTCACCGATGTATAATTTACCGCATAACGTACAGGTTACGCAATAAATGACATTTGCGGAGGTACATGTGAAACGATCGGTGATCTTAACAGATCGTTTAGGTCCCGATATCTTGCTAGTGTTGACAATGAAAGGACAAGTTTTGCATCGTGAGCGGGCGCATTTGAAAGTGCCGGGTTGCTCGTTAGTTTTGAGCGCGCTTCTAACTAAAAATTTGCCTACGTTTTTGTCGCGTTTGAATGAAATAAGTGGAGGTTGCGAAAAGATTCTACCAGTCTCGGGATCATTTTGGAGTAATTTAAAATTACTAAGAATGATGCTTTTGACTGCGTGATTATGAGGATGGAAAGTGAGGGTGAATGGAATTCTGTCATTCTTATCTTTTTGTGACGTTTGTAGTGATGACTGTCGATCAAACTGTTGGGCGCGATGATGGCCCGCTTTGACCACAGAGACAGGATAGCCACGTTTTTCGAAGAACTGGCACATCTCCTCTGATTTGCTGGAAAAATCGGAGTCATCACTACATAGACGTCGAAGTCTAAGAAATTGAGAATAAGGAATGGAATTCTTGACATGTGATGGATGTGACGATGAATACAACAAATAACTGTGTGAATCAGTAGGTTTGTAGTGCACACTAGTACATAGCAAGTTGCCTCTAATAGAAACTTTGATATCTAGGAAAGCCAATGAAGTTTCCGAAATTTCCCAGGTATATTTAAGAGCCGGATGAAAAGAGTTGACGGAGGTTATAAATTGATCGAGTTCTTCTCTGCTGGATGAAATAGCGCCGATGCAGTCGTCGATGTAGCGGCCTACTGATTCACACAGTTATTTGTTGTATTCATCGTCACATCCATCACATGTCAAGAATTCCATTCCTTATTCTCAATTTCTTAGACTTCGACGTCTATGTAGTGATGACTCCGATTTTTCCAGCAAATCAGAGGAGATGTGCCAGTTCTTCGAAAAACGTGGCTATCCTGTCTCTGTGGTCAAAGCGGGCCATCATCGCGCCCAACAGTTTGATCGACAGTCATCACTACAAACGTCACAAAAAGATAAGAATGACAGAATTCCATTCACCCTCACTTTCCATCCTCATAATCACGCAGTCAAAAGCATCATTCTTAGTAATTTTAAATTACTCCAAAATGATCCCGAGACTGGTAGAATCTTTTCGCAACCTCCACTTATTTCATTAAAACGCGACAAAAACGTTGGCAACTTTTTAGTTAGAAGCGCGCTCAAAACTAACGAGCAACCCGGCACTTTCAAATGCGCCCGCTCACGATGCAAAACTTGTCCTTTCATTGTCAACATTAGCAAGATATCGGGACCTAAGCGATCTGTTAAGATCACCGATCGTTTCACATGTACCTCCGCAAATGTCATTTATTGCACAACCTGTACGTTATGCGGTAAATTATACATCGGTGAGACAGGTAGACGACTAGGTGACCGATTCCGCGAACACCTTCGCGATGTTGAGAAGAATGACAGGGATGCATCTAAGCCAGTCGCTCGCCATTTTAATCTGCCTAACCACTCCAAAAACCACATGGCTATCTGCGGCCTTTCCCTACATCTAGGTACGACGGAAAGCCGCAAGAATCTAGAACAAAAATTCATCTTTCAAATCGGCACCCTTAATCCTCACGGTATTAACGAACGCTTTTCATTTAACTAATATATTCCCATTTTTCACGTTGCCATGTTACCACCAATAGCATAGCTCCTACTCTACTATAAAAACTACACGTAACCCATAATCCCTCGATTCGCTCTGACGAAGGGCTAACGCTCGAAACGTCAGCTTTTAGAATCTCTGTACGGTGGCCAATTTACATTATCAACTCCGTTGATAAAACCAAATTTTTGTATACTACTTCCCCACCGACGCAGCATCACAGTTTCTTTAGAAACTACCCCTTCTTACAATACCCTCAGTTGTTCTTCATCCCACTTCTATTTTTTCTGATTCTCCATGGTTCTCGTTAACTTTTGGCTGCATATTGCATATTGCATATCCTGCCCAATCCCTCCACTACATTACTTGCTATTTAGCATCTTGCTTACATCCCTTTGATGCATGATTTGCCTTCCTTTCTTAATCCCAGGTGTTGCCTGATGTCTCCAACCTCGCACTTCCCATTTCGTGTTTCATGCTCTTCTTCCTTTCTGTGTTGTCCCATCCCACAACCTCCCTGTCCTTCTTCCCACTCTGTACATTCCTACTCCCTACTTTGCTTCTAATTTTTCTTCCCTTCAGTCCTGAAATTTGCACGCAGCTGTTACTTTAAGGGGCTGGCACCCAAGTCCTTGTAGGTATGATCCCATGCTTTACTCACCTTTAATGGAGTCATAATAAGTTTCACCCTCCTTTGGCTGCACAATACATCTTAGAATAACAACATAAAATAAACAATTATTATTAAGCCTTTCCTTCCTAATAGTGACACTTATAGATTTTATTGTCTTAAATGCCACCCAGTATTTCATTAGTGAATGGGGAACCCCTCAGGGAAAAACAAGTTAACAACAGTCATTAGTAAACTCATATGTTAATGACATCTTCACCCACTTCCTCTTCAGAAAGCCAACGGCACATAGTGTTACTCAATCGTCAATGTGGACTTCCTTAGGGGCTAATAAGTTAAATTGTTGATAACAGCCTTTCCAAGAAATGTAACCCTGGTAGTCACATGTCTTGGTTTTACACTGGGACTAAAATAAGTGTCACGTTTCTTGAAGAACAATTTGTGATATACTTTTAATAAACACAACTACACTAACAAGTTCTAACTGAAGTACCTGTTTTCAACACTACTGCGCATGTGCGCAGAACATCGAAAATGATTATATAATAACGGATTCTGAAGTTAAGTAAGTTATGATAACAAGTTGACCTTTAATTTGAGCAAAATCGTCACTACCTCCACCTTAAAATAAGAAAGATGACAAAATCCCTGGTCCTACCTGATGACAGTGCAAAGTTGTCCATCAAGATATTCCATGCAGTGAAGGACATGACCTGGACCTCTATGGATTGATCTCTAAATCCCTGAAATACATTGATGTAAAATACAAGTCAGAGTGAATTGATACACTATACAGGGTTCGCACAGATTTTTGGTTGCAAAATTAAAGACTTTTTCCAGACTTTTTCCAAAATGCTAATTTCTTTTTCCAGACCCAAGTTTATTATATATCGTTTGTCCCATGATGCACTGTGAACATACAGTAACCACGATGCAGTGCTGGCATAAGAGAGATCTCAGAGTTCTCAGTCTGCGATTGAATGTTTTTGACAAAGGCGAAATTTTAAATAAGACTTGGCTACCTGAAAAAATTCACTTAGCACTAAAGCACTTGTTTCAGTTTTCAAACCAAAAAATTCTCCAGACTTTTACCATTTTTCCAGACTTTATCTTTATTTTCCAGACTTTTTCCAGGTCTGGAAAACTGGTTTGCAAATTTCCAGACTTTTTCAAGAATTCAAGACTCTGTTCAAACCCTGACTATATCAGTACCATTAATTTCTCTAGACTTTTAAAACTTGGAACATCTTTACAAACCTGCTCAACAAGTTTCAACAAGTCATTTATTAAACTTCCTCCTTTGTGAAGAGTCTGTGGTAAAGGAAAAATTACAAAATGTTGTCTTAATTTTTGTCCTTCACACTCTGTACATGTATATCTAGAGAAAGTTGACATTGTACCTAATGTGGTTATAATGTTTTTAATCCTATATGGATGCTTGGCAATTTATAGTGACAACAAAGCTGAATATTTAGGACAGATTAACAACATCTCTTATTGCATGCATACCTCTCCTAAGATTGGCACAATACAACACCAGCATTTGAGGACAAACAACTCTTTCTTCTCAGAACACAGGTTAGAAAACTCTTTCAAGAA
>NC_090876.1:50874395-50886895 GCF_036669935.1 Montipora foliosa
TTAGCTTGATTAAATTGCAAAGTTTGGGGTGCGTCTTATAACCGAGTGCGCCTTATAACCGAATAACTACGGTATGTAAGGAACCTACCTTGCAATTTGTTGTTGATATAAGCAATGGCCAAGAGCCTGCAAGGAGGCTTGGCATAAATCAGACTTATCAGACTGAATATCCCTCTATGAACATGAAAATGTGAAAAAGAAACAAGGGCTTGAGAATGTGAAATCACTTGAAGATCTACATGTAGAAGCTGTCCTTGACTCTCGATAGAGTGCAAGGAAAGGGGGAGGGGGGGATCCAAGAGAAAAATGATACAAAATTTAACAAAACGTTTAAATAAACATTTTACACAATGCTATTTAAGTGCCAGTTTCTTCAATTAACTGAAAGGGTCTCACTTCCAAACACTTTATTATTTTATTCTCTTGGGTGGCCAGGAAACCAACATTTTAACAAAATAATATTATTATTCTTGATATCAATTACCTATGTCAAGGGATTTCCATAAGAGATTTAACTCACCTTGAATAAAACAACAAGTCTCCCAAGAAATTTAAGGAGTTCACTGACAAACACGTCTTCTTCTTGCCTTAAACGACTGAAAAGGAAAGAACAAAGCACTTTAATCACTGATACTTGGTTGAGCCACAGATAATTGCCATTTTAGTTGGAGCATTTAACATCCTGTGTTAGATGACACTGGAACAATAATTATTGTCTGTTAATTAAGCTACATGACCAACATTGCCACCAAAAACCAACTGTTGGCCAACAATGGTGCAAACTTTGGAACAGCTGATTAACTCCACCCGCCCTCAGTGCTGACACAGTAACCCTTACAGAAAAAGCCAAGTTTTCTACTTTTCTTTAAAATTCTTAAGTGCCATTTAGCACAATGTCCCTCAGAAAGAATCGCAAAAATCAAAAGCTGCTGACTGGCTCACTCCAAAAAAAAAGTCAATTATAGGGGTGGGGTGTAGATATTAAATGGAAAGATCCAGCTTTTAGTCTTTTTGTAAGATCTTTGTGAGATACTAATATAATTCGGTCTTTCAGTTTTATCATGTAATAAATAATTAATTTCCCTCACGGGTCGTCTTCGTGTCGCATCTTTCTTGCACGTAACAAGAAATTCAGTAAATCTGAATGGATGACGAGAGAGAGTTAATTTCGCTCTTGTTTGAGCTCATTTGATAATTCAACTAGCACAGGGGCAAGTAACTTTTAGTCAAGTGGTTACTGGTGAATAAGTATTGGGGATAAAAAGAAACACTCCTTTTATTTCTAGTATTTCAAGAACAAACTTTCGGTGTTGACTTCACGGAATACAAACTAACTCGGTCAATCTCAAGTAAGCATCGACTTGATCATCGCCAGGCGCCATTTTGTCTTCAAGGATTCCAAGCAGAGGTTCGAAAAGACCCTCACATTCTGGTATTGTTACCATCTTGATGGATTCTCAAAACTTCCGAGTATCTGTTGAATTAAGGCATAAGAGATATACTTTCATGTCTATTTGTTTACGGCTCTTAATAGAAATATTAAGATGACATTTCGAGTCCCTCTAGTTCAATCGCGTGTGCTAAAACATGGAGCCCAGATCGAACCAAACTATCTCTTGCAGGAAAAAAATTTGCGATTCAAGAAGTATTACCTCACCTTGTCAGGGTATCCGCTGCATAAGATACAGGCCCGAATACAGGAGAAAAATGAATGTGCTGTCCTAAATTTCTGCCGCGAAGGTTCTTCTTCAAATCGCGCCAATTTATGGTTTGGCGATGTGATTGGTTGACTTCAATTCGACCCCAGATTTCCTCGATCCCCTGGAACGCAGAGAGAACCTGGGCCCGGTTGTTCAAAAGCCGATTAACGCTACTCCCAGATTAAACATTAACCAAGGAGTTTATTTCTCTACTCCCTAATGCTGTTCAACGCTGATATTCGACAAATATTTACATCAGAGGATGTCAATCTTGGAAAACAAAAATAAGCAAAAGAAACTTTCACCAAAAAGTTGAAAAGTTGAAACAAATGTTCATGCTAATCCTGGATTAAGTTAATCGCCTTTCGAACAACGGGGCCCTGATTCTAGCACAGGTAGACCAAGCTGAGTATAACATTGGAACATTGAAACAAAAAAAAAAAAAGAGACGTATTTCGATGCGTATTATTATAGGATGTTTACAAGCAATATCATCGCTAATTCCCAGATTGATGCAGATTGAAGATAGGGTATTTTGTTAATGAATTTATATAGTGCATTTTGTATTGACATATTCAAATGCGCTTTACAAGCAAGTGATCTATGGGTGAGATCGGACACCAGCATAGCAGGACGTTACAAATCGATAATTTCGATACTCGATAAAATCGATCGTAATCGATATTTTTTGATACTAATTAATCGATTAATATCGGAAATCGATAATAATCGATAACAGAGTTTTTTGTGATTATCGATTTTATCGATTTTCGTAATTACAGTTCGATTTCAATCGATTTCCACCAAATTATATCGAAAATATCGATTTTGCCAGAGGAACAAAGGTGAAGAAGAAGAAGACAGAGCATGGGTGTAGCCTGGATTTTTCAAAGGGGGGGTCACACTGTGTCAAACAGAGGGTACTCGCGTTTTCGCAACCTGAATAATGTAGGTTGTTTGAGTAAAAAACAGCTCACAAAGGGGGGGTCACGGGCAGATTGATGCAGATTGAAGATAGGGTATTTTGTTAATGAATTTATATAGTGCATTTTCTATTGACATATTCAAATGCGCTTTACAAGCAAGTGATCTATGGGTGAGATCGGACACCAGCATAGCAGGACGTTACAAATCGATAATTTCGATACTCGATAAAATCGATCGTAATCGATATTTTTTGATACTAATTAATCGATTAATATCGGAAATCGATAATAATCGATAACAGAGTTTTTTGTGATTATCGATTTTATCGATTTTCGTAATTACAGTTCGATTTCAATCGATTTCCACCAAATTATATCGAAAATATCGATTTTGCCAGAGGAACAAAGGTGAAGAAGAAGAAGACAGAGCATGGGTGTAGCCTGGATTTTTCAAAGGGGGGGTCACACTGTGTCAAACAGAGGGTACTCGCGTTTTCGCAACCTGAATAATGTAGGTTGTTTGAGTAAAAAACAGCTCACAAAGGGGGGGTCACGGGCACGCCAGGACCCCCCCCCCCATCCCCCCCCCGTCCTAGCTAAATCCACTGTAATTGGCTATGCTGTAGTGGTCTCCCCGCCTAATAATTTTTTTTTTTTTGTTTTTTTTTTCCTCCTTGTATTATTTTTTCTATTTTTACCTATATAATTATTTTATTCCAGTTAGGCAAAGCTAAATAAATAAATAAATGAAAAGTGACTAATGTATATCCTAATGCCAAAAAACTTCAATCAGACGCAGAAACAGAATTCATTCAGCGATAGGTTTCCGTTGGTGGAGGCAAGCCATGTTTTGAGCAGTTCACAGCGTATACATGTTTACACTGATCTAAACAGTGTGTGGTCTTCGCTTGAGTTCCGGGGGGTTAAAAATTTCCCCAAATGCGAATGAGTTATCTCAGATTTATGGCCAAGAAGGAAGAGGATTTACGGTAAGACAAAACCCTTACTTTGGAGTTGACCTATTCTCTCGGCCGAGTAAACCGATATAATCGATAAGCTGCGCCTAAATCTTGGGGTTGATCTCTCATACAGCGGTCAAATCTTGTGATTATCGATATTTATCGGTTATTCTAGCTAATCGATGAACAATTATCGAGTATTATCAAGTAACATCGAGTAATCGATTAGTTTCCGATGATCGATTTCTATCGATTTGTAACGTCCTGGCATAGGGAGTGTGTCAAAGGACTGCACATCCTTGGACTGGATTTAAACTTAGAGCTTCTTTGTTCTTTCAGTTTTTTCTTGTGGAAAAAGCCTCGCAAGAGCATCTGTGCTTTATAGCACTTGATTGGGGGGGGGGGGGGGTACTGCCATATATGAACTATATAGGTATTTGCTGCTGTGAAGGGTATGGTTTTCAAACAGTTTACTCTAGGATAGAGTACATAAATAGGGTATCATTTTTCACAAAACTGACCAGTCAGTTGAATATTTTATCAAGACTAAGGAAACCAGAAATTCCCACTCAAGAATATAAAAAAATCAAATCAGCAAAGTTTAACTTTACCATAACTCAGCCTCAACAGTGTCAATAAATGGCTATCATGAAACTACTCTGGATATTATTAACTGTCAAGAATCAGAATTTAGACGGAATCGGTGGGAGTTTACTCTAGTATAGGGTAGCAAAATTCAGCTGAACTAGCTCTGGTATAGCCTAAGGGTTCCAGGGTCCCAGCGGCACATCCCCACCCAGAAATTCCTAATGTGCCCCCCCCCCCCCCTCCCCGAGGATTGGGCCTAAGCCTTGATTTAAAATGCTATGTACGTCGTGAAGTTTGATATACGACCTTTTCCATTTATTGCCATTGTTTGATAGCGAGTGATTATGCAGGTTCACTAAGGGATGAGGGATATAAGATTATTTTCCTACTCTAGAAGTATAAGTTAATGTCAAAAATTAGCGACTCAGTTAACAGCAATACTTCAACATAATCACAATGTCTTCATGATGCAGACATTGGGATAACGATTTATCTTTCTGTTCATCACTGTGAGTCGGCAAGTCTTAGGATTAACACCCCGATCAACTTGAAACTTCAACATCCCCCCCCCCCCCCCACGGGCAAACCTGGGCATTTGAACTTTTAAAGATTAGATCATTCAAATTCCTGCCCCCTCAGGCCAAAATGGTGTTCAAATGCCCTACCTATTGTCGGATTTGTCTGTCATACCCTACTAAAGAACAATCGTCGTCGGCTCCTGTCAGACGTCTTTAATAACGACCTTTTGAAGACCTTTTTTGTAAGCCAATCACTCACAAATGCTACATCTGTTCCTTTAAACTCTTCCATGCCGTCTAAACACTTGTTTTATAGATGTGAGCGACTTTGGCGCCCGAAAAAACCATCAATTGGAACCTAACACTTCCTGTTCAATTTTCCCTACCCCACGAATGCAAAGGTCAAATTCCCCACTCCCCAGGCACAGAGGATAGTCAAATGCCCATGGTTTGCCCAGGGTGGGGGGGGGGGGGGGATGTTGAAGTTTCGATTTGATCGGCGCATAATTGATCACATAAACTTGTGTCTCGTAATAATTTCACAATATTTAACTGTTCTCTGGAAAGAGGAGTTCGAATATAATTGGTAAGTCCAGCTAACAAGGTCTTAACAAAAGACTCAAATCTTTCTCTTTTTAACTGTTTTCATCGTAATCACAGAGGTAACCAAAGTAAAATAAGACCACAAAACCTTAGGGCATTGCTCCATCCAGAGGCTTTTTTCTACTCAACCTGACTCTCAGCAAAGAAAAACCCTTGCAACTAAGTGGACTTCCTCAACGTCCACTGATGTTGTGACTCTTGGAAGTCTTAGATTTCCTTGTATTAACTTCATAATGTTTCTTCCTTCTTTAGTTAAAAAGAATGAGGCATTCTGAGAGTATTAATTCTCACTACAATTTACATGATTCGAGAGGTCTTTTGGGCAAGACAGTATTCCTCATTTAACAAGCCAACAACCCTCGACAAGGACTTTATAGAAAAATAGCTGCACCAGAAAGGTTTGCTTGCATTTATTCCTATGCCTTATAAACATATGCATACAGCTCATTCAACAGTCTTAAAGCCAATAAAATATTCTCAGCTGGCATAGCCCAATTCAAACAATATATACCACAGTAACAAAAAATAAATAGCATTGTTATTAAAAGAACATGCTCTAAATGAAAACATATTTGTGTCAACACTCCGCAACATGCAGCTGTTATTCTTGAATCAGCTGTTTCTATCTTAAAATCTGTCTGGTATTATTCAGCCAGTTGCATTAATGCAACACCTTTTTGCACAAGAACACAACTTATTTCGTACAAAGACTCTTTGTCTATCCAATGATCATGGCTACTCAACAACTTTTCATGCATATGGGATTGGGACGGCCAGTCATGGTGTTTGTAGGAGTATTTTTATGCTAGCATAGCAAGCTTTAGCCAACATATATTGTAGACACAGCCTTAAATCCACACCAAAAATAGTAAAGAGACACAAGATTCATGCACTGGTAAAATGCAACACAGTAACACTAATAAATTCATGTGCTTGCAAAAATACAACAAACAACATTTGAATAATTATTGGTTTATGATGAAAGATTTTACACTGAAATCATTTAGAGCAATGTTCTTATGATATTCTTCTTTTCTTTGTTGCTAAGTTTGTTTTCAGTCTGTGTGACTCTAACCCATTGACCCAGGGAGTGAGACATTAGAGACTTAACTCTAACACCAGACGATTTTAGTTGTTAACTGGAGTCACCGTGGCGTGTTTGAGTGTGTCAATGGGTTAAAGCTTTTTATTGCCAGTGCATAGCATCTTCAACATTTTACGCAAACTAAACTGAACTCCAAGAAAATTGCTGAATCAAAATATGATTAACTTGCTACCCTGATGAATTTCTCCAACAATTTGCTGAATCTCGAGAGCACACATTTGTAACAACTAAACATAAAAATAGAAATGAAATATGCAAGATAGTTATGCTATGTTCTACTGATGTTGCAACTTCTGAAAAACTGTCAATGATTTACAATTCGGTAAAAATTAATATTGACTACCATGGCCCATTACGCCTTGATAATAAAACCCAGTGAAGATGACAATAATTATTATTGCTCATACCTCACCATTATTGTAAAATTATTTCAAAAGTTCATTCCTTATTGTTTTCTATACAATTTTGATTAAAGCTCATTGAAAGAATAATTCTTTTAAAATATATATATGAAAAAACATTGGTCTTCCACATATCTATTTAACATTTAAGTTAATTTAAGTGCTAATATGACCAAAAAATTTCAATATCATTTTTTTTCTTTGGATTTCAAAACTATGTTTACTAATGGCAGGTACAAAACCCAGGTCTCGTTCACAGATCTTTGTTTTACCAATACAGAGACAAACCTTAACATTCATTAAAGCTAACCTTAGGCCTAAAACCTCTTGTTTAGGTCTAATTAGGCCTGAGGTTAGCTTTTATGAATGTTTAGGTTTGTTTCTGTATTGGTAAAACAGAGACCTGTGTTTTGTACCTGCCCGTTTACTAAACAACCTAAACACTTAGTTACTGAAGTGTTAAGCCTTGATTCCAAAAAGACACATGTTTATTTTAACTAGAATTTTCCTATTTCATTAATTACTGGTCCACCATTACTAACTTTAAAATCTTGAGAGGGCTGGATCAAGAAGAAAATGACGTCAAAGACTCACTAGTTTAAGGAGGCTTGAAAGGGTTTTCAGCTGAGCGCACGTGCAGAATCCACACACGCAATACTTCAACTGCTTTCATCAGCTCATGAATCAAAATGGGTGACTGGACATAATAAACTTTACCGCTGATTTCACACATTTTTCTTCTAATTCTTACATAGATGGAATATAAATATACATCTCCTATTTGCAAAAACTACAAAACTTTTGGGCTAGGGTTAGCCACCGTCCTTAATTTGAAATTTACTTCTTTAAAATTTAAAAATAATTCTGTAGGCGAAAAAAAAAGTTAAAGGCATATTTCAACAAAACTGATTTTTCCGTAACACTGGCCTACGATTTTTTTTTAATTACAAAATTAATATTTTAGAAATTATTTCTAACACTGTCAGGTAATGCTGTATGCAAAGATTTCACTGTCCCGTTTTTTTCAAAAAAGACAATTTAAGCTGATTTTAAGGCTCAAAGAAATGCCAAGTATATCATTGCCATGGTAATGGTATTTTGGAAGATAATGTAATGTGCGAAATCTATGATGGGTACCAAATACTCTGGCCAAATTTCGTCTTGATATGATTACCCTAACAATATCTAAGAGCAGAATATATTAATTCACATGAAATTTCGAGCCTCCTTCAGAACACAATGCATGTCTATGGGGCTGAACAATAATTTCATTATTAATATGCAGCACAGGATTTTTGGGCTTTAATTAAACTTTTAACTCATGTTTTGCACATATAAATAAACTGCATTTTAAGCAAGTGAGTGAATGATGTCACTTTTCCCTAGATCCAACCCTCTGAGGTCCTGTCAGTCAGTCTTGAAGGTGATTAATCGCATACAGCGATATCCAAAACTCTCAAAGTAACAGCGTCTGGATAAAAATCAAACATTCAAATTTTGCCAGTCAGAAGTTAAGTGAACACACTTTCAAAAACTGAAGAAAAAAAAAGTGATTTTTAGATCATAGTAGCTCTTAAATAGTTCTGCTACTGCAGGGTAACATCCAATAATAATGCAACATTTATGTCACCTGCTCTGGAAATCCCAATACACTTAAATCTACCATTAATTAAAGGGGCTATATCACGCAAAATGATATAATTCCATGATTCGCAAAATGCCCAAAAAGTAGAATGAAACATTGCAATAACCACTTAAAACTGTTGAAAAACATACATGTAAAAGAAATACAGCAAAAGGAAAGAGAAGCATGGATGGACACAAATGAAAAAAATTGAAACGGATTGCATTTGGGTAATCTTTAAAAAGAATCAGCCCAACATTTTCACGTTTGTTTACGGCAAATCGCTTGGATAAAGGTCATTTTTGCTCAGAATCATACATCTTGTTTGTGATGTAACTATAAATTTATCAGTAAAGGAATTCCACATTACCCTTTTCAAGTTTTACACTCCTGCGAGTACCTAAAGATTTCCCTTAAACACCCTTAAAGAATGTGACATAGCCCCTTTAAGTTACTTTACCAGTAATTACTTACAGTGTACTTACCACTAATTACTTTATCAGTCAATACAATTAAAATATTAAGCACCCAAATTATAGAATAACCATCATAATGTCGTAAGTTACAGATAAAATTTTGTGTCACCATAGCAACTACATATTGAGATCGCCTGTTCATTTTGTCTATAAATTAGCATATTGTAAAAAAGATATTGGCTGATAACTTACATGCTCAAATACACTATAAGCCAACAGGCATATGAATAGAAGTGTGAAGATCTCTGGTATCATACTCCAGTAATAGTAATTACATCTTTCACAACTTAACACTTAAATTCCACGAGAAAATATGTTAGTGACAGTTGATCTTCCTGAGTTATTCTTTGCATAATTAGTCACTAATTTACATCCCTTATTGTTCTCAGTTTCACAGCTTTAGAATTCAAATCCAAGCTGGAGGATATGGATGATTTCTGTGAGCATCAGCTTGTCTTTCTGCTTCAGTTTCTTCCACTGCTATGCTGACAAACCAATGACGACTCTGGTTTGAGCTACATGAAGGAACAACACTTTCTTTTTTGGTGTCACTGTCACTTGTGTAACTCTCTACAACTACATTTTGGTTCAGTGCACGCCATCGTTTTGAATATTGTTTGAAATGCTTCAAGCTGTCAAAGTACAGTCCACCAACTGCCAGAGCAATAAACAAGCCATTCACCATGTAGGCAAACTTGACTTCTTCTGTTGTCCGTTCTGCAACAGCTGAAGGAGTTCTGCTGACTCGTGACCATATGATCCATGTAATGGAAGTAAGTAGCATTGTAGCAAATGCAATGAAAAGGCCAATATGAAGCCAACCCTTGGTGCTTATTTCAGGAAATCTCCACTATAAGTAACAGAAAAGAAAGTTAACAATAAAATAACTATTATTAGCTTACATGTAAATGAAAGCAAAAGAATGTAACTATGTTTTGGTGTGTACTTATAAATGTACATGAACAAAGAGGATGAAGTCTTTAATTCGAATAGACCTTATTCCAAAATGACCGTCATTTAAATATTCTTTTGTTTTTATTCAAATTAGCCCTTGATGCCTCGTTCTTGAGCTGAAAATTCAAAAGAATATTTTGCCTTGAACGAGGCATCAAGGTCCAATTTGAATGAAAACAAAAGAATATCTAAATGGCGGCCATTTTGGAATACAGTGTATTAGTAGCATTGAAATAAATGTAAGTTTATATAGTGTACGCAAGATAACATGATTGTTAAATAGTCATACCCTGCTTTAAAGAAGGTTCCCTCCTTATAACTCTTTTATCTCCCAAACGAGCACAACTGATACAAAGGTAACTACAGCTAACGCCAGATGCTTTAAGTTGGCAGTAGGAGCTGTCTGGCAATGAAAGATGCAATAACCTAACTGTGTCTGTTTAATAACAAAAGAGCAGCAGAGGTGCAAGTCCAACTAAGACATCTTTCTGTTCATTTTTGTGAACATCACCTTACAGAAAAAGCATAAACAAAGATAGGGTACTGTATCATAGAACTGAAGAGACTACTCATACTCCTATACTTTAAACTTATTTTCCTTTCCTGCTCTTCTTTGACCCTTATGAGTTAAAGTTTGTGATATCCTGCTAGAATTATCCTACTCAACATTATAAGATAATAATGTATGTTCCACCAACCTTCCAAAAGCACTTGACGCTTTCCTTACGAGTTCTAAATTTAAACTTGCACAGCTCACAGTTATGATTCCCAGACTTTGAAACCCAGTGCAAGATACAGTTCTGATGTGCATACTTCACAGTTCCTGTGCACTTGCAGGGACGTATGAGTTCGCCTTCCTCAAAGCCACCATGACAAATCCGGCACATTAATCCACAGCTGTCACGCACCTCAGAACTTTTTTCATTAGAAGATGAAACACTTCGTTCTTCTGAGTTTTTAGTTCCTTTTAACTCAGTTTTTGATGAACCATCCTGCAAAACTGGGACCAAACTAAACCTTATTTTCATCAAATTGTCACAAGAATTCACCCTTAATTGTGGAGTACTTGAGGCTCTGCTTGAATCAACAGAACTGAAATCCTGCAGACTTCTGAATTCTGCTTTTCCTCTGGGCTTCTGATCACCACAAACCTTTTCTTCTACGACCGGGCCACTTTGAGAACAAAAGAAACAATATTCCAGCGGATATGTACCTGATACATTTCCGTCAGAACCTATGTGAGTACCTTCACAAGCAATGGCTATCATGTTATTGCTGCAATCTGATTTTTCCAGATCTGAAGCTGGCAGCAACAATAAAGGCTCACTGGCCATTCCAAGATGTTTGCTTTTTGTTCCATGCTTGAATCCTTTTGAATCATTTATATTTGCTTGAAGACATGGTAAACTAGAGGTGGATACCTGTGAAAAAGTAAGAAACAAAATTTGGCTGTTCTTTACAATGAAGAGCAAAACTTCGCACTCAACGTGCAGAAGGCACGAAACCTCCCAAAGACTTCAGTGCACCATAAAAAGGGATGGGAGCGGATAATATCAACCCCAAAACAATATTCCTGCTTCAACTCGTAGATCCATGAAGTAAACCGCTAAAAACGAATGTATACATGATACAAACAAAAAAAAACTAGCTAACCTACACAGTAAAAGTTAATTTTCTTTTGCTGAGAACTGAGGTGTTTTGAACAGCAGATGCATAATGAAGCTGCTATCTTTTCACCTCTTTATTTTATGTGACAAAAAAAGAATCCATGTTGTCATGGATCTGTTCATGGTATATAGATGAAAGTTCCACTTAAGGTTCTTGTCACATTTTGACATTACCTTTGATGTAAAATGAGGCACATAGCAACAACTATGAAATAAAATTATGTAACTAACACATTCCATTATAACAACAGCATAACAAAATGACAATAACAAAGAATCAAGATTAATTTCTTTAACTTAAACAGCATCCTATTGTAGTCACAGTAATATCTGGTTATCTGGAAATCTAAATATCTGTCTAAACTCTCACTCTTTCCACGAAATATATCTTTCTTTCAAAAATTGATGAATAACTTTAAAAGAAATGTAAGCACAACTGAGTCATATACAGAAACACACTTGAATGCAGCAACCCAGAAGATTTGTCTAAAACGTACTTTCCTCTCTATGAGATGTTCAGAGTAATAATAAATTATTATTTATTAAATACCACAGAATTATTAAGCGAAAATTTCGTCAAAAAAAGTCATGACGAATATGTAAACACAACGAGAGCAACTGATCCAATAACATTAAGGGCAAGGCACTTCCGGCCCCATCTGAACAAAAGCGATGATAAGTTCTACAAGTTTAAGCTTGCTCCAGGAAAAAGCAAGACATTTCCCCTTCGAAATTGACACTCAAGTAGGACGAGCATGTTTCCAAGGCAAGCTGCTTCGCAAGCTGTCAACTATTTATTTTTCGTAACCTTATCTCTAGGGCAATACAAAAACGTTCGATCACAGCTGATTAGAAGAAACCAAAAACATATTTTAGACGGATTTGTCTGAAAACAACGGGGCTTTTCCCGTTACTTCCAAAACTGAAAATAACACACCTGAGACAAACGCGACTAATCTTGCTTTCATTTTATGATGGC
>NC_090876.1:50891895-50894395 GCF_036669935.1 Montipora foliosa
CCAGAAACTTGGGCTGCGGCAACCTAGAGAGGCTCTGCTCGCAGGGTAATCTAAAACATAAGGTTAGCATTTTTGTAAAGGTTTGGCGGGTTGTTTCAGCTATGGCGCCCTTCACCCCCTATCCCACCCTACCCCTCACCTTCACCCTCACCCTTCCCCTACCCCCGCCCACGGAATAGTCATGCCGACTAAACTTTGTCACGGATGTTGGACGGGAAATTTAAAGTTTAACGCCCAATGAAGAGTTTGCATGCAGTAATTGTTACAAAGTTGGGTTAGGGTTAGTACACAGGGTGCAGAGGAGTTTAGTTGGATCGTACACGACAAAGTCTCACCTCGTTAATTCCAAAATGTGTTTAATTTGTGCTGGAGGCAGACCGAAAGGAAGGACTGATACCACCTCGTTCCCAGGGTCTTTCTTCTCTGCCTCCGTTGTCGTTTGTCGTTGAGAACGACAATGGAGGCAGAGAAGAGAGACCCTGGGAACGAGGTTGGAACTGATACAGAGCTCGGTTGCCCAGGAACTATATACGATCTATCAACATCATTATGTAGCCACGGTCACGGTCTCGACTCCACGTTCTATGCGGACGACGCCCAAATCTATATCGCCATCGACGATCTTAAACACTCTGTTGACTCAGTAGAGGTTCTAAGGGGATGCATCAATGATGTTTTCGCATGGAATACCAAGAACATGTTTAAAATGTAACCGTACAAAGACTGAAATAGTACATTTCACGTCGCGATTCAACAGGCAAGCTTCAGTCTACGAAACATTATTGTTGGCAAACACCCCAGTAAAAGTGAAAACAAATGCCAAGAATTTGGGTGTCGTCTTCGATAAAACCTTGTCATTTGCTGAAAACATAAACGAAAAGTGCAAGAAAGCCAGATATGCCTTAAGATTAATCGGTCGTATTCGAAAGTACCTCCCTTTCGATGGATTGAAAACCTTGGTAAACTCCTTTGAGATTTCCAGACTCGATTATTGCAATAGCCTCTTATATGACATCCCCAAATACCAGAAAGATAACTTGAGTTACAAAGAATTCAGAATACCGCAGCACGAATGATATGAGGAGCCCGCAGTTCCGACCGTATAACACCTATATTAAAGAGCCTTCACTGGCTACCTATAGAAGTAAGGATTAACTTTAAGATTCTTCTTATCACATATAAAATATTGAATGGACAATCTGCTGGATATCTGGAACCCCTGCACCCCAGCCATAAAATCCAAAACATACGGATGACGTGCATTTTCTACTGCAGCATCTCAATTATGCATCACTATCCCAGAATATGTCAAAAATTCAGAAAGTGTTGTTTCATTTCAGACAAAACTCAAAACATTTTTATTTAGGAAATTTTTCTATTGATTTTTATGCTTAAGTTTAATGCCCGGTATAATGTGTCGCATAGGCTATTTTTCTTATCATGATGTAAAGCGCATTGTGATATAGAAATGCGCTTAATATTATATCGTATCATAACAATTATGATTCGACAATTTTTAGTTTCAGAATGTTAGAATTTCAGCTAGACTACCAGTATTACATGAAATTTTCGCGACATGTTTCCAGGTGATTTGGTGACGTAATTCGGAGGACTGGGGAGAGAACTTTTAACGCCGTATCCCACAACCGCGCGCGGCCGTATTTTCGAATTCAACATGGCAGAGGCGACGTCAGATCTTGTCGGGTCTACTTGAATGTTCATTCAGTAACAGGAAATGTGGTAGACACGTAATGATCTGTTGAGTTTTGGCGATTGCAATAGTGCAGGGAGTTTAGAAACAACACCTAAGGCCGCGCGCAGTTGTGGGATACGGCATTAAAATTTTTCCCTCCAGTCCTCCGAATTACGTCATCAGATCACCTGGTTATTTCGCGATTTTGATGTGCGCATATTTCGCGACACTTAAATTTCGCGATTTTGCGAAAGTTTTATATTTTGAATCACTTCAATTTCGCATTTTTTTAGTAATGCACAATTTACATTTCATTGGCAATAATGCACTGGCGGTAATACCTCCCTTCCAGTTAACACACCCTTTATTCCCGCCTTTTCCCATCTTTGCAAGACAAGAACCCCCTCCGGCCCCCCTCCCCCCCTTGTGCGCTGGTGAAAAAGTTATACCGTAACATAACCGATAGCTTAAGGTCGACATTCATAAACAAGGGGGTTTGGAAATTCCAGTAGTGACTACAGTTGTAATGGCAACATCTTCAAGGAACGTGGAAGCCATTGAGAGATTTACGCAGCTAGTGGAATAGCATTACAGGAAGCCAGTGATGGGGAGTTTGAAGAATGTACAAAAGAAGTGCCGCCTGGAGAGAAAATAGAAAGCAGCGGCGATGAGGATGACCATTGCCTCAAACCGTAAAAAATGTGATTTTGTAAACGTTTCAGTGATAATAAAGTTTCACCTTTCTCGGTTATTGACGTAATGTAAGGCACTCCTAATTTTCGCGTCATTTTATGTTCGCGACACTTT
>NC_090876.1:50899395-50916895 GCF_036669935.1 Montipora foliosa
GGTAATCAATTCCTATAGCATTTTGAATAGTTTGTCGTTTGGATAAGCAAATAATGAATTAAAGTTACAAAATCACTCTTCAACTAAAATTACCTGATTGTGCCTTGTAATGTTAAACTCATCATTCTGTTATGCATGTAAACAACAATATCTGCAGCACAGGCCATACTAGTTAAAAATAAAATTTAGAACACTGTTCATTTTCATATGTAGATAGTATTGTTTTCAAATGCTACATGTATTTTATTTTGCAGTAAACTACAAAGGTAATGTGACTAACTTACCGTAGAAGACCCTCAGCGAATTGTTTCTTTTCATAAACATCTATTTACATTGTAAAACTCTTTCTTCAGTTATTAAGCATGAGGTAGGGTAAGATGGAATATCAGTCTTTGGTTTACATCTGGGTTTTTTTTATGTGGAATTTTTGCTTCTCAAAACAAGTTTAAAGATTTGTGAAAAGTTTTGACCAGTGATTTTATTAAGTATATAATGGCTCAATTGTAAAATATAGTGATCCCTAGGCAGCTTTCTCTTTCAACGTTCATCTAAATTGCTGTTAAATTGTTTTTGTTTTTTAATGCTATCATTCTTGGAAAAAATTCTTTCTCTTTTAGGCAGAGGCACGTTTGGCAGCCAAGAGAGCTGCAAGAGCAGAGGCAAGAAGCATTCGCTTGAAGGAATTGGAACGTCAGCAACAGGAAGGCGAAAATGTATGTCATTTTCAGGGCATCAGATCAGCATTGTTTAAGGTTTTAGTTGAGTCAGAACCGCAGCCAATCCAAATATCTATCTTTGGTGGTGATCGTTTGACTTACCTAGGTGGTTACTTTGAAATTTAACCCTTTGACGTCCAAACCGGCCGAAACCGGCCAGACTTAGTATTTTACTTTGTCTAACGCCAGACGATTTTACTCGTCAATAGGGAACCCCCAGGAGTCAATGGGTTAATCACTCACTGAAAAACTATGTCCCTGTTAAGGGGGTGGCACTAAACTATAGAAAGACAATGGTTGCTAAGGAAGCAAAGAGCCCTACAAAGAGGTTGCATGGATAGTTCCATGGAGTGCCTTTTTCAATGAATATCTGACATCACTTCAATCAGAAGGCACATGCACAACTAGACCCAGTCCTCTGCCATGCATTTCAGTGGAAAACAGGTAAAAGCTCCCAGGAAATGAAAGGAAGAAGCAGTTTTTTCATTGGATGGGGTCCTTAGCAATGGTTTGATACATATAGTTAGGAGGCAACCCCCCTTAATAAAGCCCTGCCATCATGTTGACTTGATGTCAAATCAGGACTCTATAAGGAAGGATTTTTTTATTTCCAGGGAGATGAAGATGAATTGGGTGGAAATGATGAGCCACCAACACCTCCAACAAGACACTCAAAGAAGGTACAGTTGTTTTTTTTCCCCAAAATTTCAGCATATTAGGTGTTTACTCATATCAGCTGAGGAAATATAAGTTGAAATTTGACAAATTTACAGATGTTTGTATATGATCATACAAAGGTCTCTGAATTTTTCATTTTTTAACTTACATTTTCTCAGCTGATATCACGTCTGATATGCTGAAACTTTGCATGGTTTCTAAAGTGCTCTTTCTATTTTTGGTATCAGTTCTCAAATTTTAACGTAGTTGAATTTTCGATCGTGATTTTGCAGAAGGGTCTGTGAGGGGCATTTCTAGACATATCTGCTGAGAAGGACTGTTCTTGCTGACATTAACTGACATTACTACAACCTGAGTGAAAATCTTCCTTAGAGTCAAGTGATTGTGTTGTGTTGGTGAATCCTTATTCTGGTCTTTGACCTGTTTGGGCACTGGTAATTTAATGTGTAGTCAGCCATGATGGCTAATTATGTCTATTTCTGGACACAAGTGTGGCTGGGAAGACTGGCTGCAAAAAGAGTGAAAACAACACTGTTAGGACTGAGAGAAGCAAAAGTTGACAACAATGTACAAGCTAACCAGTGTTGGTTTTGTAACCTTTTTGTCTTTTTATTTGTTTATTTTTTTCAAGGGCCCCTTATCAAGGTCAGTTTCTGCTGGATCATCTGGCCTTACTGTTGTGCCCAAGGAACAGTCATCAGTGGACATGAATGGACCCGTAGTACCAGAGAAACTTCTGAAGAATATCCAGGTAATGTATATTGCTGCAGCTACTTTTGGATTTTATTGTTTAAGCAGGTGAGGCTTTCCTAATATTGGAGGTGACAGGGTATCCTGCCTTCTTTCAGTGGGGTTGTGACCTGCTCATATCCCATGTTCTCTTCCCTACTCATTAGATTTACTTGTAAATTGAATTGGTAGTTAGAGACTTGACTAGGATTAACTTGTACTACTCACTTAGTTTTTCATGAATTGCTTTTGGTTTTACATTTATTTTTATCACACAAACCAGGACACTTTAAAAGAAACAGAAGAGAAGTACCGTAAGGCAATGGTGTCAATAGCTCAACTGGACAATGAGAAGCAAGCTCTGTTGTACCAAGTGGACTGTCTTAAGGACAGGTAGAGATGCAATCTTTACTTTGTGGACCCTCCACGGAATAATTCTTAACGTAACAGTAGGATCCTGGTGCAATAAATTATAAATAACAATACATATCGACTATTTCACAACCAGTACCAATTAAAGTGAAAGGAAAAAGGTTCATGCCAGATTATGTTTAGCGTACCTGGAGTGTCAGTCGGAGTGATTGTGAAAAGCTACTTTTATTTGAGTTATTATCATGTGATTTGACACTGTTCTTGTGGTGTTCTACATAAAAGAAAAATAATTGTGAGACCCCTAAACGACCCCATATCTTTCATCTAGTTATTCAACTTCACTGAAAGTTCTCATTTATTTGTCATATTCCGGAGGCTTCAGTAAAATTTTGAAATATGCTGTTACAGTGTCCTTCCCCCTGTACACTCTATGATTCTGTCTTCATCACAGATTAACTGGTATTTGTTTGTTTCCTTCTATTTTTTTCCCTCTTGTTTGCAACTATTTGGCAAAGCTACATGTAGTAAAAGCAATTCAAGTAAGATGGAAGAAGTTAAGGCAATCAGTCAGCCATCCACTAAGAAAGATGGAGTTGTTGTCACTTATTTTTGGAAGAACCAAAAACTAATCCAGGGGTCAATTTAATAAAACTTTTCCACATGTAATTTACAAGTGTAGCCATTGTTTCAGAGTCTGAGAACAATATCTACAGGTACAATTGTAAATTACATGTGTAAAAGTTTTATTAAATTGACTCCAGATTGTGATCAGAGAGGGTCAATTGTGATATAAAAAATCATAGTTTCCTTGTCCATGCAGTCTCAGCATGTCAATGAAGCATGGCATCTGCAAAGGTTTAACAGAAAAGTACTGCATTCTTTTTTTCTTCTTTTGAAAGACTGGTTGAAGAGGAGGAAATTTCAAGTGAAGTCAAGGCTGAGTTCAAAGAAAAAACAAGGGTAAGACTAGAATTCCAATATTACCAATGGTTTAGGGTAACTGGTATTTGATCTTATGTATCTGTCATGTTTTTTGTTTTCCCACAGGAAAACAGTAAACTTGAAAAGACCATAAAGGGACATGAGGAAGAGATACAGCAGTTAAAAGAAGCCATTGAATTTAGAGACAATTTTCTCTCAGTAAGTAGTTACTGAGTAAAGCAATACAGTTTATTCCAAAATGGCCACCATTTTAGAATTCTTTTGTTTGATTGCAAATTGGCCCTTTTAACCACACTTGCAAACAAAAAATTTAAAAGAATATTTAACGTTGAAGGAGGCCAAAAGGGCCTATTTGCTATCAAACAAGAAAATACTAAAATGTGGCCATTTTGGAATGAGGTGTATTTGTAGAGATAAAAAGGCACAGGCAAGTCATTATAATGGTTTTGCGTTTGGGCAGCAAACATAGTTATGCAAAGCAAACAAAACTGCAAAAATATTTTAAAATTTTTCTTGATATATTGTGTAACAAAATTGAACCCATGAGTTTCCTTTCAGGAACGAGGGCTTTCTCTCTATGAGGAGCAGGAAGTCAAGGATGACAGTGCGGAATCAAATCCTGGATCACTTAGAGATGCAGTAAGCTTAGCTGTCCCTGATGAGACAGGTATAGGTTTACTAATTAAAATTATTGGACTTCTTTGCTCCTCACCGCAAATTGAAGTTGTTGATTTGAGGGTGCACAGCATTCCCTAAGGAAAATGCTGTTTTCTGTTGGATACCTAGTTTTAGGACCTGGGGCCCAGTTCTCAAAAGTCCTGAAAACGTTTCTGGCTTGAAAAGCCATTTGTGAAACTGTCAACAGGAAAGCCGATCTTTTAACATGATTTCAAGGTAACAAAAAAGCCAAAATGGCGGTGAAGTTTGACAACTTAAATCCATTCCTTTCTTGAGATACAAAGGGAATTGTGACACCCGAAAAACAGCCCGTAAAGTTTCGGGACCTTTGAGAAATGGGCCCCTGGAAGGGTGACCATTCAGTGGTCACCCTTGCCTCCTATCTTTGTGATTGTAAGTGGGTTAGGTTTCAGTCAATCCCAGTGTTACTCAAGGGATTTTGTTCAGGAACTCCATTCTCATCAAAAGTGACTCCAGCCAAATACTTTTACAACTAGCTCCTGATACTTTGCTCTGGGGTCACACCTGGACCTGTTAAACAGCAGAGTGATAAAGTTATATTGGGACTATTTTACATCTCAAAGTTAATTGTTTGCAGCAAGGTAATTTTTACCTGGTCCTTTTTTTGTTTTGCCAATAGACAGAGGTAGTGAGCCACCAAGAAGTCGGTCAAACAGCCGTCGTCCTTCTTTAACAGATGAAAAAGACACATTAATTTTACAGGTTATTACTTTCTCTGTCACTGCTGTTTTTGGTGAATTTGTTCTTTTAAACCGTCAGTGTTCGACATGGAAGTTTTAAGCACATCCCCTGCTAATTGGTCATTGCAAAAGTGACGATGATGATCATAATGATGATGATGATGATTATTATTATTATTATCATCATCATCATCATCATCATGAGGGAGGCGCGGTGGCCTCATGGTTAGTGTGCTCGACTCCGGAGCGAATGGTCTGGGTTCAGGTCCTGGCCCTGGAACATTGTGTTGTGTTCTTGGGCAAGACACTTTACTCCCATGGTACTTCTCTCCACCCAGGTGTATAAACATGGGTACCGGAAAAATGCTGGGGATAACCCTGCGATGGACTGGCATCCCATCCAGGGGGGAGTAGAAATACTCCTGGTCGCTTCATGCCATGGAAACCGGGATAAGCTCTGGCCTGATGGGTCACTTGGCTCGTATGCAGACTTTACCTACCTACCTCATCATGAGGGCTTTGTAGCAGCACGAAATAGGATATTACCTTGATGAACCACAAGATGTTTTTCAAGTTCATCTTTTAATAAAGACAATACATGTTTCGGATGAGACCTTATTCATCGTCAGTTGTACAGTGATGAATAAAATGAAAATATGCAATAAATAGTATAACAAAGTGAGATATTAAGGAGAATAATTAAGGATGAAGGTGCGAACCAAAAAAAAAGTAAAACTATTTAAGCTAAGAAAGGAGATTAATTAGTTTGAAAGGGATAAATTGAGACGTTTCACCTGGCAAAGATGGCTGCTCCCAAAGGATGTGCATGGCTTCCTTGATTTTCAATTAGAAGCTTGTGGAAGCAGAGTTAGCACTTTTGCACTGACCTAGACATTAAGTTGGTGTTCACCCCTTGTAAAATCAGGAGTTGGTTTGGGGACAAGGATCCTATCCCTACGGATTTACGCTCGCGAGTCATTTATAAGTTTTCATGTGCAGGCTACTGCCTGTTATGTTGGTGAAACCAACAGACACTTCGCCACACACATCCACAAACATCTCTCCTCTGACAAACATTCCCACATCTTTAAACACCTGAGAAGTTCTGAAATTGTTTCTCCCTTTGTTCAGAAGATTGTTTCAAAATTGTTGACTCTGCTTCCACAAGCTTCCAATTAAAAAAAACTGCTAAACACTCCACACAAAATGCCGCTTCTACCCACCACACCAATGAATAACCTCTATAACTCAAAGCATGAGGAATCCAATGCATCCGCAAATATAACAAACCACTGACAGCAATAATATTGACTGCAGTTGCTCCTAGTTGTTAACTCAGTTAAACTTCATTTAACCTCGTTATGCAGATAAAAAATCTTCAAGCAGAAGTTTTATCGTTGAAGAAGGAAGAGTCTGACACACCTAAAGCGATAACTGCTGATTTGGAGGAACTCAGACGTAAGGACTACCCTGGTTATTGTTATTTTCTTTTGTTCTCCAGTGCAACCTTGTAAGACTGTCATGCAAATTTCCTACCAATAACTGGGTGTTGTCTCTGTGATACATGATGTACTCCCTCAATTCTTGTTTTCCTTGTGTAAACTTACTTTAATTTATCTGCTTTACCTTTTATGTAATCATTATGGAACCTGTATTAAATGTTCTCCAAACACTTTAAAGTGCCCCTAACCCTTCAATTTGTTTTTGTTTTTTTTGGTAGATTTTCGTATCTTTCAAGGACTCATTTTTGGAATTAAAAAAAATATATATTGAATCCTGATTTTTTTACAAGCGCTAAAAGTGAAGGCAGACTTGACCATTATTTCACCTATCGTTCGCATTAGTCCCCCACTCGGCCAAATGTGTTCATATATCGAGCGTGACATGAGAAAAGGACATCGTGCAAGCTTGAGTTGTTGGAATATCCTTCTCTTACATCACAGTCAAGTGATGGATGCTTCTCATTGGCTCATTCCTAATGAGCCCACGAGACAATAATTTGTCCGCGGGGCTTATAGCATGCAAAAAAATTAAATATTTCATTAACTTCAAGGGCTCATAAAAAAATCAGGATTCAATAATTTCTTTTAAAAATGAGTTCTTGATAGATATGAAAATCTACCAACAAAATGAACAAGTTTAAGGGTTGGGGGCATTTCACAGTTGATGGTGAAAAAGGAATTGTAAATGAGAAGAAAAGGGATGGTCACATTTCTTATACCCCCTTCACACCAAACCTTAACCATGTTTTAAACATGATTGTTTAGTTAAGCACGGTTTCAAAATGTTTTCTTTTTAAATCATGAAAAATAATTTTTGTCGACTACAGTACCTCAACGAACTGACATACAATGAGGAGCATGCAAAATTGTAGAAAACGAAATAATCATCTTTTAATTTTGAAAGTTATTTCAACGAACAGGCCGAAAATATAGTAATGGTAACACCCAGTAATTACAATAGTCTCTTATGATGTGATTTTTTAAGGCTCGTTTTTTGAACTGTCACCCTGTACTGTTGCGTTACTGTACCTCTGTGACTCAATAACATCCTTGGTGTAAGAAGGCTGGTTTTTCCTTGTTATGTGTTGTTTAATTAAAGATGCAATGTTCCTTTTCCTTCTCTTTTAGGAGAATTTAGTAGGCAAATAAATGATTTCAAAATAAAGCAGCAAAAAGCTGAGCAAGACAACGCGCGTCTTGAGGGACTTGTAAGTAGATTGTGTGATTGTTACGCGCATCCCCATAACCCATCCGATTCGAGTACGCGCGAAAGCTGCCTCCCGCGTGTGGGGAAATGGTACGTGACACGTCTTCTTGGGAGTATCTTGCTCGCCCTTCAATGTCGGTTTTTACAACCTTTGTCTATTTCCCCTTCTACCAACAATACTGTAACCGTTACATAATCCACAAACCATTAAAGTTAGATGCAAGTGGTTGGGACTATTGAGGGTATTCTTTCGTTGCAATCATCTATACGCTGGTTATGGCCAAGGGAGTTTTAGACCATAGAAATTCAGTTTATTACTAGAACACAATCGCGCTTTTCATGTGATTTGACTTCCAATGTACCCTTTCGTGATGTATTGTTCTCATTTAAGATGTTACTCTTCCGTACTGTCTTTGCGGGTCAGTATATATCACTTGCTTGATTTGACATTTAATGTATTTATTTTGCTAAGGTGGCGAGACTTGAAAGCCAAGTCAAACGTTACAAGTCACAAGCGGAGGCCGCGGTAAGTCAGACTTTATTGGACGTTTGGTTGAGTTGACACGAAAACATGTTTTGCACGTGTTAGATATCAGGGAACCCCATTATTAGGCACCTTTACATCGGAGGACGAGGACGACTACGAGTTTTCCCTCCTGAGCACGTGCACTTCGAAAATTGTTGGTCTCCAAACCTTATGCACATGCTCAGTGCGCATGCTCAGCGCAGTGACACCGCGCGCAGTGACCATGCGCGAGGTCGTGAGTTCGACTCCAGCTGGACCAACTCTGAGTCAGGGTCTGCAAATACCTGAGGACGAAGTGCTGCCTTTGTAATGACATCTGCAAGTGGTTAGACTTTCAAGTCTTCTCGGATAAGGACTATAAACCGTAGGCCCTGTCTCACAACCCTTCAATGTTCATAAACTCTGTGGGAAGTTAAATATCCCACACTCTATTCGAAAAGAGTAGGGCTCTGAGTTCCCGGTGTTATGGTCTAGCCATCCCTTTAGCAATGTGGTCGGCTTGGCGTAATCTTCTGATTGGACTACTGATCGATGAGACCACACAACAGCAAAACAGACAGTAGTCAAATTGAAGGAGTCCAAGTATGCTGAAACTGGTAAACTACTGGTAAGCTAAGTCCTCCGATCTAAAGGTCCCTATTATCTCTGTGGACGAGTTGCTTTCTTGAATTTGGGGAATCCTTGTTCACATTTTTGGCCCCATTTGGTCTAGGCTATTGTTTTCTCAATCAGTCAGCCGAATATTGAAAGCGCATCGCATGAAAATTTGAACCGATATACCACAGGTAACCCAATCGTTGTGTGTGGGTTTCCTGTTATGAAAATACGCCGTGAATGATGCATGTCGGTCTAAACAGTTGAAACCCAAGGAATAGCGATGAAAATAATATTCTTGAAAACTAAAACCTTCCTACTCTCGCTCCACTGTTCACCTGTCACGTTTTGGCGGGTTTACGTGCAATATCAGCGTTTATTATTCTCCGAGGGGAGAGAAATTTTACAAAGAATGTATGGTGTCATAGCGCTTTTGTCACCCAAGAATGTATCAATTTTGATGGTTAATAACTGGCTTGTTATCAAAGGAGATTTAACTAAGTTTAACAACTTTTTTTGCCTTTTAAAGTCAATTTGTAAATAGCGGGGCTTTTGCCTTCTCGCATGTTTAATCAAGCAAAATGTAAATAGTGACGTCAGCAAGGATTCCCTTACACTAGCACAAAAACGGAAAAGACATTGCTGTTTTTCGACATTTTTCTTGGCAGAAAAATGCCCTCTAGAAACTTAACACGAATCATGTAATTTTCTTGCAGGAGGCGACCGAGGATTCCTTGAAGGCTGAAAAACGAAAATTGCAGCGCGAGGTATGTTTTGAATGTACATGCACTGGTGAAGTTTGCTGACCTACAGGTCGCAATAACTTTTGTATCTTTTTCAATCGCATGGCTTTCCTCTTTCTTTGCAGCTTCGTAAAGCACAAGACGAAATAGGAGAACTGCAAACGGTCAACGATCATTTACAGAAGAGATTCGATAAACTAAAAAGCAAAAGGAAAGATGACACGTAGATATTGAGCAACTTTCCTAACAACTTAGGTCTCAAATTTCGTCTGAACATAAACCAACGAATTAATAAGGTAGATGGTCTGAATTCAGGTCAAAACCCATTTTGTTGTAATAAAACAGATCTCACGCCCATCTTGATTGGCTACAATTATTCATCGCCTTATGGTTGACTTCATTTGTGGCCAGTCCAATTGACTTAAGACCTAGTAAAGGCTCGTTGAAGAGAGACAATGCGATAGAAGGTAACTTTGTATACGTGGTTATTTTGTATTTTTAAAAGTTAAACAAGTGGCTGTATCTGCAAAGATAAAAATATGACAACACAAATCGTTCGCTTTCTCTAGCGGCGAACGTTTTTCTCTATTTGATCATTTGCCAATATTCAGCAACTTGGAAACAAGTAAGCTACGATAAGAAATAGAAACAGTTTGAAATGCGCTGTTAACCTTAAACGGCTTATCGTTGCAAGGCGGTAAGCAAGAGCGTATTTTGGTGTCGTTGTTTGTTGTTTTTTGTTGTGGGAGGCGCGGTGGCCTCATGGTTAGTGTGCTCGACTCCGGATCGAGTGGTCCGGGTTCGGGTCCTGGCCGGGGGACATTGTGTTGTGTTCTTGGGCAAGACACTTTACTCTCACGGTACCTCTTTCCACCCAGGTGTATAAATGGGTACCGGTGAATTTAATGCTGGTTTAAGGCCCTGCGATGGACTAGCATTCCCATCCAGGGGGGCGTAGAAATACTCCTAGTCACTTCATGCTACAGAAACCGGAGATAAGCGCCGGCCTGGTGGGCCTTCTAGGCTCGTAGCAGACTTTACCTTTTTGTTGTTCAAACTAACTTCTTGGTAGCTCTTTAAAGCCCCATCCACACTAATGTGTATTTGTTTGAAAACGCATACCTTTTAATGCGTTTTTCGCTTATCAACAATACAACGCTCAAAAACGGTTTGCAAAGTAAAGACTTTTGAAAACGCTCCGGGCGTAGTGTTGATTGGTGAAAACGGAGACTTTTGAAAACAATGACGTCAGAACGTAGAAAAACCTTTGAAAAGGCATGAATGTGGATGGTTAAAAAGCAGTGGAATTTTTTTTGACAAAAGTTGTTTACATGGTTGTTGAGCGTTGTAGTGTGGATGCGATAGTGATAGCGCAGATGAAAATATTTTGCTTCGTTATCGCTCAGATGAAAACGACTACTTTTGAAACGCATTATGTAACAGAGGGCTTTGCTGGCCAACGCGCCCATGTCTCACCTAGCTTGAGTGTCCGGTTGAGTAGTGGAGGCAAAATAGTGTGGTTGGGGCGTCAAGTGTTGCCTTATCGCATCCTCTATTTAAGCAAACTGTCGTCTCTTAGGCAGTGGGAAAGTTTCGCGCGCGTTCAGAGATCACGCGGTTCTTATTTCATTGATAGGGCGCGGCTTGTGGTTCTCCAGTCTCTCCAATGTTTATGTCCATTGTTTTCTAAACCAATCCCGAAAGCTGTTGTCATAGACGAGTCCGAAACACTTTTAGAACTGGTAAAACCTCGTCAACTACAAAATATCAAGCTTGTTGTCAAGCCGGGTATATGATTATAATTTAAGGACGGTGCCCACTATTGTTATTGCGCATACGTTCTGCGCATCCTCGAGATATTCGGATTTCCTATGGCTGGTGCTTATTAATACAGGGATATTTTTTGCGCAGTTGAAAGCTATGCGGACAAAGCAGAACTTACCAGGTGGTCTCGGTATCCAAAAAGAAAATTGGGGGTAACCACGCGTTTTTCAGAGATAATTAAGCTTCAGTTTGGAAAAGAACGCCATACGTTGCTTTGTATTTTAAAGCTTTTTACAAAGATTGTTGATTGTCTTCCATAAATGCTTGGTTACCCTTTAATTTTCTTTTTGGATTTCAATAACACTTGTTAAGATCTGCTTCTCCCGCATATTCAGTAAACCGCGCAAATATACCTTTGAATTAGTAGGCACCGTCCTTAACGTGTTAATCACACAATTTTTATTTCCTACAATCCCTGTAGCATAGTTTTCAGAATATTTTTTTGGCTCTGTCCTCTCGTGCTAATGATCAGATCCTTTGTTTGTTTCGTTTTCCCATTCTGGTCTGGCTATAGTTGGAGCAAAGGCAAAAATGAGAATGGATCACCCGTTCTCATAGTACAACTTAAAGTCATGACACATTTAAACATACCGTAACGACGCGGGTGAATCTTACAGGAACTCTTCGTTCTCGAGAGTCAGTAGCAAGCTACCACAGGTCACAAGGTCACCTACTTCTTGGTAGTTCAAAATGTGGTTAAATGGATGAGTGTAAGCTGTTGCCCTTTACTATCTTATCAGGGTCCGTCAAATATTTTTGACAAAACTTATCCCAGGGCAATTGGCACCAGCAGAATGAGTTACTTGTCCCATAACCTGTTCACAATGGTAAAATATTTGTGACTGAACCTTTGCAAATCTTTGGCCACTTGCAACATATTTTGCACTTCATAACTCCCCGCTCAGTATCGATTGTCAACCAAGAAAACTCGTACTCTTCCCAGCAATACTAAAAGCCAGAATCCGGAATCCAGAATCATTCACAATTCGCGAGAACTACAACAACTTACCCACCCCTTGTACGCTCTCCTATAATCCCCACATTCAAGTTTTTGACTGAGAAAATATAAACTGTAAAATGGATCTGACCTTGTTATTCTGGATACAAGACTTAAACATGGTGATGGCATCGTCAAGCTGACGTAGTCCACATTACAATAAAGGAAACTTAAAACTTGTTTAATTCATTTTCCTTTTATTTCTCTCCTGCCTTGGTACAAAAATGCCTCTTTTAAAGGAACAAGGCACCCGGAGGATGTGTTGCGTTGGTGACGGGGCGCGATTGAAGCTGTCGATTCTATATAGGTTGAGGAAGAACATACAGTGAATATGATAAATTCACATTGTTTATCGAAGTTAAGTTCTTTCGAGACATCCCGCTAGCATTGAATAGGCCGGGAAACAAGCAAGTTTTGAAGATTCTGCCGAAAGGCAGATGAATATTGCGCTTCAAGGTCGACAACTGATGATATGTTCGGCTTGGGTTGGAAGGTTTTTCCGCCGTGTATTTGGAATGGGCTTCGGAATGATGTAATTTCATGGCACCCAAAAAGTAGAACGAAACATTGCAATCCGCACAAAACGGTTGAACAACATAAAAAAAACAACAACAAAAACAAAAGGAAAGACTGAGAAGCATGGGCCGATGAACTCAAATGGACAAGATTAAAACGGATTGAATTGGGTTATCTTGAAAAACTATCGGCCCGGCGTTTTTCAAGTGGATGGCAAATCGCTTTGATGAAAGTCGCTTTTGCTCAGAATCGTCATGTGTGTGATCTAACGATAATTTTATCAGTAAGGGAATTCCACATTACCATTTTCGTTAAACTCGTGAAATAAAGATTTCCCCTTAACACCCTAAAATAACGTGACGTAGGCCGTTTATAATTTCTTATTTTGGAGGCTGTGGTAATAGCTAGAACGTAAAGAAAGGAAGGAAAGACGGTAAAGTACAACTTTGTTTATTTAATAAATTTCAAACATTATTACTTTTACGCAGACTTGACCACGTACAACTGAATCATTAATTATCATGAATGATCATTAATTCTGATTTCTGGATTGCTGATTCTGGATCACTGTCCGGCTTTTATTGCTGCCCCTAAAATGACTCCTATGTGGTGTAACCAGCACCAAATCTTCAGGCCGATAAATGTTGGCTGGCATGAGCAAAATAACTTCCCTTCAAGGACACCTCAAAAAATAACCAAAGAAATGAAATTGAACTCGGTTTCGTTTTAGGAAATACAGAGCCAGATTATCGACAAATCCAAACAAATTCATAATGTCGACAGTCAGTACCAGCCAAAAATGAAAGACAACTTACCTCGGTGTCTCAAAGCAGGAGAAAGCAAAACAAAACAAAATTTTCTCGAAAGTAGCAAAGCGTGGACTATGGAGGTATATCTATGACAAAATTCAATGATCAGTATTTGAAATAAAATCGTCCAAATCATGAATGCATCAATCCAAAGCTGAATGGCAACAAGCCGATTCTGCAAATGGCCATTACGGAAAGAGGTATAACGCAAACAGCCATAACGCAAATAGGCATCACGCAAATAGCCATAACGCGAATAGGCATAACGCAAATATGCATCACGTTAACAGGCATGACGCAGAGATGCATAAAGCAAATGGTCATAATGCAAAAAGGATAACGTAATGAGCCATAACGCAAAGAGGCAACTTAAACAGGAAGAAAAAGTTTGATATTATGTCCTTTCCCTTGAACAATCGATTGGCGTTTTTTTTTTAGAGCTGAAATTATTTACGGAGCACACAGCTAGTCTCCACTCTTCAAAGGGCCTCTGCGTTATGGCTATTTTGCGTTACGCTTTTCTGCGTTATGCCTTTCTGTGTTATGCCGTTTTGCGTTATAATTATGCCTCTTTGCATTATTCTTGGTATAATTAAGCACCCGCTTCACCTAGTTTTCCCCAAGACACTTCTGATTTATTTTGTGTAACTAATTTAAAAATATTAAACCAATGTGAAATAATGGTGTGCCCAAATGTCAAGTGTAATTGTATTTATAAACTACCAGATATTGTTAAAAATGGACGTAATGGGGACAAGATCTCGGCTACTTGTAAAAACAAGCTTTTTGGGAAACTTTGCAAAGCTGAGCTCTCATACTGTCAGAATCTGTCTTTTGGCAGAAAGAAGTGGGTATCATTTAAGAAATTTCCTTATTTATCACCCTCTAAGTGGATTACTTTATTTTTGAGAAATAAGGAAGTCTCATTCAACAGAGACCTGAGCCGTCAAGTGATAGCTCATTACGAGACTTGCGGGACGGAAAGTTTATGAGAATGTTTTTTGAAAGATCCAACGGACAACAAAGTGCCTCTTTTCAGTAGAAGAGAAGAATAACTTGGCTCTGTTACTTTAACCCCTTTTCTTGGGCAGTTCACTCCAGTGGTGTTTTTGTGTATAGCTGTTCTTAATTTACCAAGATCTGTGCGTTATCAGAAAATGTGGTCCATGTTGATTGGTATTATTCCAGGGCCAGAGGAAGCGCAACGTCACATCAATAGTTTTCTAAAACCAATTGTCGATGATCTACTATTGTTGTATGAGGGAATCAAAATATCTGGAGTAGATATCGCTAACAGACATCACACATGCTGTATTCTTACCTGTGCCGGGAGACATTCCTGGGATCAAGAAAGATCTCTCAATTCCTCAGTTACAAAGCAAACAGACCTTGTGACAAGTGTCACAAGATTGCGAAGCGAGAGCCTGGCACAGTTGGTGCCTCTGGAAGGATTTCTTTCTTTACAACGAGCATGCCAGAGACAAGGAAGGACCAGGAAGTACGGGGGGCAATGAAACGCGACCAAAAGGCCTCAAGTCGGCACGCTGCAGATGCAATTGCAAAGGCAAGTGGAGATAGATATAGTGAGCTTTCACGTCTCTCATATTTTAAAACTGTTGATAATTTCCTTATTGCCCAATTCATAATTCGGTTCTTTCTTGGTCTTGTTGAGGACATAGGAAATGCCATCATAGTTGAGGATGACAGATTTATTGATGCCAATGAACGTGAAACCTTCCACCAGAGGCTGATCCCACATGATGTAGAGCGGCTTCCCCGTACCATGCTTCAGAAAATGTCTGGAAGAGGAATAACTACCCAGCAGTGGAAGAATTTCATCATAACCTTTGCAAGAGTCTGTCTGGGGAAACAGGTAAGTGAGGAAGCATACAAACTGGTGCGAACTCGGGTAGAGGCATGTGAAATTGTTCTTCACAATTACATAATTAAATGAAAATGACATCAACTGATTGGAAACACTGCTGAAAGGTCATCATAAACTCTACAGTAAAATCTTTGGTGAGTATTCTGTCAGCATTAACTATCATATGGTTCTGAGTCATCTACTTAACCAAATGAATAACTGGGGTCCTCCGACTGCTTGGTGGTGCTGCCCTTATGAAAGAAGAATTGGTGAGTTAAGTGACACCTTGACTAGTGTAAAGTCAGTGGAAGAGCAGATTTTCAATCACTATTTTCTCCATCTTTGTGCATCCTTCTTGTTCCCTCTTGCCAATGCCTGTACTCAATGGTTCTATCAGTGAACATGTTCCACCAGTCATACAAGCTCTTCTGAAAACTCCCTCATCTAACTCATGTGTGTCCGAGTCCCTTCAAACAGCACATTTCGGAAGAGAAGCAGAAGATGATTTTTTTAACCGCCAAAATGGAGGCCATCTATGTATACCTTGGAGACTGTAGCAGGTGATCCATTTTCGTTTGTTGAAAAGGAGGGTTTTTTTTTATATCCGACGGCGAAAGATGCAATTCTTGTCGAAGACCATTACTCGTCGTTTTTTAAGAGTCCAGATATCTATTTTTCACTGCCTGTCTTGTTTATCCAATTGACGTTCCATTTTTGAGCTCCATACGGGTATATTTTGTTAAACTCCACTAGCGTTACAATAACTTCGACGCCATTGCAGGTTAATTAATAGTCTTCTACTGTGTCCACCGGATAAAATCTACGCATTTTTACTACCTTCTGACAATTGTTTCTGCAGTGCCACCTTGACATCCTCCGTAACCTCTTTTTTAGGAATGGAGGTTGGACTATTCCACAGAGTCTACCATGTTTGTTGACTGACGAGCTACGTACCTCACAGATGGCCAATGGCAGGTAATGTTGCTCGGCAAGTTTCATAAGAGGTGGGAAAACGCGCAACAAATAAAAAAAATGCGCAGAAAAGTAGAACGTAATTATACTTCAGTGCTGATAACGTGCAAAGAATTCTTATTATTGAGGAGAACTGAGAAATTCTTGGCTTCTCGTAGACTGTGTAGCTGGTGGTATTGTTGGCGCAGTGAATGGGGAGAGGCGCTTTGAAATACCACAGAGCCTCTCCCCATTCCCCCCGCCAACAATACCGACAGCTGCTTCTCGGGGAAGGAAAGGAGTTTTGAAGCAAGCAGCCGTGGACAATCTTCCTGTCGAAGAGCACGTTAAAGACTTGGCGAGGAAAGGAGGAAAGAGGTATCCCAAATGAGGACTATAGACGAAAATGAAGGAATAATTCGAACATTTACAAGTCAATTTATGTTTTGGCGAACAGCCCGAGTATACATGCATCACTACACATACATTATCTTTATTTAAACACGATAACTTTTAAAGCTACAAAAGCTTGTGTGGTCGTGTATTTAAGAATTAAACTAACCTGATTGGTCAAATGTGAAGAGGGTTCTTAGCACCTACTTGTGACTTCCTCAGTCGCGCCATCGCCGCCACGTTGGTGCACGGAAACAAAAGATCTCTCTTTCTCTCAGTCTCATGCGTTTTTTGTTCTCCACCAGCATTTCGTACGTTACATCGTTGTCATCTCGGTCTCATATATTCTCCTTTTTGCTGAAACTTTCTTGCCTCTATTTACTGTAGCCACGGGTTAAGGTCCAAGAGCACGGAAACGTGTCAAGCCCTGTTTCTTCGTTAGTTGGATAGTTTGGAATCTCATTAGGGCCGTTTATACGAGAAAAAATAAACCGCGGCTTACTCTGGCCGCAGCGTACATAATACACGAAACGGAAGTATTTATACGAGTATAAACTCCCAGGCCAGGATAAGCCGCGGCTTGAGAAAGCCGTGAACATAGATTTTGTACCATTTATAAGGGGTGTTCGCGTCTTATGTAAGCCGCGGCCAGAGTAAGCCGAGGCTTGTTTCCTCTCGTATAAATGGCCCTATTATTTCGTAATCAGGGGAAAGAATCTTCCGGGTTTATCGAATTTTCACTCGCGTGATGCCGTGAT
>NC_090876.1:50921895-50934395 GCF_036669935.1 Montipora foliosa
TCACAACGCTTCTCGCTGGATTTTTACCGACTCTCATACCCAACGCGGCTCATGGAATATTATTGTTACACACTGTCATCTTTACTTTCTTTTTTCTTTTTATATTTTATTTTAACACGCTACGTGTACTTACAGAACAACACCCCGTTTGCCAAAAAAAAAAAAAAAAACACACCAAATAGCGTTGCTTTGAAAGTTTAAGTTACAAGGACCTTACCTTCTAACAATTGTTAATCCTATACAACATTTATGCACTAAAGCAAGTGTTACTTACAGTATGAACAGCAAATGGACAAAATGTTAATTGTCTCCTAGAAAAGTCGCATACAACGGGAAAGCCAGAAATTTGGCCATCAATATATATTCGTTTACGGTAGAGTTGTGTTAAGCTCCTAAACTTTGATGACTTACAACTGATTTCTGAAAAAAAAAAAATCTTTTGAATTGACCATGATTCAGTATGATTCTATCGATAGTGAAACTTTTTCAAGGCTTGATGAAGCTTTTTCCGTAATGTACGACCAAATGCCATACCCAGGTCATATAATAATAAGAAACAAGTCGGCTTTCATACAGATAAAACACATACCGGTAGATAAAAATACTTGACTTCAACTTTGCAGACGCTATGGTTGACTGGTTTCATCTATTCATTGCATCACGCCCACAGGAAGTCGATCATGCTTAATCTTCCCACCCACTCATATCAGCCAGACGGTCTGGCGATGTGAGTCCACAAAGATCTAGCTGGTTCTGTTTTAATTTTTTTATTTTTTTATCGGGACAGGAGCCCATCTGGAGCGTGCAACTTCCATACAGCTTCTGTGAAACGGCACTTTCACAAAGTAAGTTTATTTTTCGACTAGCCCTTCCCGCGAATTAGGTCAAAAAACAAAGGCAGTTCCGATTCGGTGACCCTATGACGTCAGCTTAATTTCTTGTAATTGGTCATCGGGCTCCTGTGGGAGCGGGAAATTCAATCTAAAAATAAATCGGTCTGTGAAAACGCCGTTACACGAACACAGTAGAGTTGTAGGCTCCGGGTCATGGGTTCCTGCTGGCGATGTAAGTCCACAAAGATCTAGCTGGCTCTGTTTTAATTTTTTTTTTTTTTTTTTATCGGGATGAATGGAAAAGTGAGAACTGGCAATGATATATCATGATGCGTTTGACAAATAATAAATCATTTCCGTTTTTTGAAAAAAAGCACGACCCTGTACGATAGCCACACCCTTTGTAAACGGGTGTGGTCGTTATATTTAAATTAATGCCAAACAACCTACCCATCATGAGAAACTAGAAATTTTGCTTTCGGCTGGGAACAAGATAATTTGATAGCACGGATGGAAGAATCAATGGACAACTTGAGGATCATCAACTAAATAACGTGAAACCTTTTAAGTGAGCACTTTTGTTTGCTTTTTTGGTTATTATGGGTGGCTTAATTAGTCTTCTTCGCGACATAAAAACAGTTTACAAAGATCTTAAAGTAACTTTAAAGCTTTCCGCAAGAATTGTTGTCAAAGTCCATGGAATTGTGGACGATGTTGAACAAACCCTTCAGGAATTGAAGTCGGCTGTGAGAAGATTGTCTGCAAAACTCAACCCGAACCGCGACGGAAAAGGTGATGTCGGTTTAGACACTTTGGTGGAAAACGTGGAATCCAAAGCAAATTTGTTGAAAACCTCGCTCATTGAAGCGTGGAGCCAAGTTTTTAACGAAGATCTTCTCAGAAGTACACAAGAAAAATGGGATAAAGTGACGGAGTATTCAAAACAGAGCAAAGAAGCCTTTGCCAACATTATAGCATGTTCGTCCTGGGACAGTGTCAAGGAGGATACTAACGTTTTACATCATGTTAATCTTGGGGACGACATTAAGTTGCCCATTCCCGTTTTGGATGACAAAGAAGAAGAAAAGAAGTACACGGAAGCACATTTGGACAGCAATCGAGCGTTGGCTCCAGTTTCAGGGAGACGAACTATTCTGCTAAACAACAAGATCGATGAAGAATTCGAGGATTTTGAGATTTTGCCATTTGATATTGTTGACACTTTCTGGAAGTGCGACATCGGGTGTTTTAACATTGATAGTGTGGATTTCCAACACCTTCCCAGGAGTCGGCTCATAACTAGACGAGGAGGTGAAACATTACGGAAAAAGAAGACGAAGAAACGAATCAAACATGGCGGCAAATTGCCAAAGTCTGGAAAGAAGGTTCCTTCGAGTAAGTTTTCAGAGCATTTGCCAACAAACGTCACAAAATATCACCAAAACAAGCAAAAGAAGTCCAAAGAAAACGTCGCGCTGGAATTAATATTTTTAATTGCGGTGTTAGTGGAGGGTGCAGCGATGTCCAATAGCAAGCTGTTACAGCACAGACAAAACTCGTGGAAGGATAGTTCTTACACCTTCTCCACAGCTGAGATTATAGAATTAGATGATTAAAACATGACCCGTGAAGCAAACAAGCAAGCAAGTGTATGAAGTCAAGCAACTCAACCGAGTGAGTGAGACACGTAATCTTCAAAATGAAAAGGTACCGGCTTGAAACTGGAAGAACAGGTGCCGTACATTGTTAACGCCTTGGGAGAATTTTGATTTTGCTCCAAAAAAGAGCACTTTCTTGTGACTTCATAGTTTTATCCAAACGAGGCAAACATAACAAATATAACAAAGGGGCTGGGAGAAGGACATAAAGCTCTCATCTCGTGTATCGAAGTAAACCAAACGATATTTTTTCACACTAATTGTCCCTTATCACTTTTTTTTCTCATGATTTGTCTCACATAGTACGATGTAAGTAAAAAAAATTCATAAACAACCAATTTTTATTAAGGATGGGAAAAAATTCGCGTTATACAATTATTAGAAATGATAAATGAATTCACCAAGCAAAACGGTCAAAAACATTTAATTTGGATAATTACCAGTAGTGAATTCTTTGCTATCCAAGGAGGTTTTAAAAACACCCAAACGCACCATATAAAAAATCGCTTCGTACCCAGGAAAGTGATTTGAAGATAACGGGGTCCTACTATATCTCTTACTTCTCTGTTCCAAAACAAATCAAATAGTCGTTTTCGTGGTTGAAAAGATACGTCAGGCAGTAAGCAAGTTGAACTCAAGGGAAAAATGATTAAAACAACAGATGTCTGAAAACAAACCAGGTTTGCGTAAAGGCTCTGGCATTCTACAGTCACCCAGTAACAATGCTCAATTGAATTGCCCACCAATAATTACTCATGAGCACAAAATAAAATGAAGAAATTGTGGGCCTGGATTCGCAGCTTAGAATACGGGAAATTCTTATGTTTTGATTGTTGATTTCTACTTTGTGTCTTGACTCTGATTATAGCATTATTACATAAATACAGGCCACAACGAAGTCGAGAAACACGCTGGAACGAAACTTCTTTCAGCTGTATTAACTCTGTGTTGGCTGTTTGATTTTCACTTATCCTTAAATAGTTGATTTTCCATGTCAAAATCATTAAAGTCTTCCTCGACTGGTGATGCTGGAACAGGCTGCTTTTTCTTTTTATCTGGGTCAGGGATCCTGCAAATTACATAATTAAAAAATTCAATTTAAACTTTCTCATCAAGCACCACAGGAATTTTATATTTTAATTACGGTATTCAAATTTAAAGCAAGATACAGTCTGCATGAGCGCAAACCTGGAACTAATGGGAATATTGGCTCTGCGGTAAAACAGCATGCCGAAACCACTGGCATACACCCAAATTATGCAAGCATTTTGGAAACAGGCGTAAAAACCAAGAACAAAAGGCTTTTTCTAGAGTCGTTGCATTTGTTCCTCGACAAAAACTCTGTCAACGAAAGAACACCATTCCCCAGGGTTTATGCGGCAGTCTGGTTTCCTCCCTTAGGAGCAACGAAGACATCATTTTTCTATATATTTGCATGCCGTAACTTGCTAGTATATTTTCTCTGAAGAAGGTCGCAGAAGGTGGCCGAAAATTTAGTTTTTTAATGTTTTTTAGATCTGTTTTAACCCCCTTTTTTAGAATTATGAACACAGATCGCTCTTACAGTTTTATACAGTCTGTAGTTACTTAGGGGAAAAGTAGAACGCATTGCACACAGGTTCACCTAAAACAAACATTGGCCCAATTTATTATGATAGATTCCAATAATAATAGTAATAATAATAATAATGATGATGATGATGATGATGATGATGATGATGATGATAATGATGATGATGATAATAATAATTAAAAGTACACTCCAAAAAGATTTTCATGACATGGAACTTCACTAACCTGTAGAGGTTCAGTTTCTCTGGAGTAATGGGAACAGTGTTGAATCCAGTTCTGCAGTTGAATTCTGTTAGCACTTCTATCTCCTTACCACGCATCTGAAACAAAAGACGCAATTATAAAATTACCTAAACACTTAAAAAGTGTTTCACAAAATAATAATTATTATTAGCAATAATAACTATCACCATTTGCTGTAAAATAAAAGTAATGGAAATAAAGCAAAAGGATGGAAGAAATAGAGGTTAATTACTGTAGTTAATGGAACAACTTGAGCAGTAAATTGTGAAGAATCCTGAAAACAATACAGGCTTGAGCAAGTTTTCAACCCATGACCATGTGATTGCCTTGCACACTGCTCAACCAGATGGCATGATAGCTCAGAGGTACAACAGTGTGCATTTGAGTCCCATTCAAACATGCGATTTTATTCATGCATCTTCACAAACTGCTTACCGGTAAGTTGTGCCATTAATAGTGATGATCTTTTGCGGAGAAAATCATGTCATATCAGCAGTTCCAATATGTGAAATTTGGAAATCGTCCATGAAAGAAGTGAAGAATGAGTAATCAACAGACCTTGTCAAGATTTTGTTGGGTATCATGGGTGTATCCAAGAAGGTGACAAAGCCCATGAGTAATGATGACCTGGAAATATTAAACAAAATTTTATGACAAACGGTTTGAAGTCGTGTAATTGAAAATGAGTGATTAAACTTTTTTGCTCCTTAGAGTGACACTGATCGATGTTGCTCTGTCAAATGTTAAATGATTTTATTCATTAACAGTGTTCCAGATAGGTGACGGGTCTCGGGTCAAAAACCCGACAAGATCAGCTGCATGACCCGACAAATTAATGGAAAATTTATAATAATCTGGTGCGATCAGTGGGAATTGACCCGTTGGAATTCCCTATTGGCACCCTGCCTTAAAATCTTATTTGGAACACTGATTAATGATGGCCGTTTCAAGGATGAAATGATTGAAAACATCTACATCCCCCAGGGCCGTAGCCATTAAGAGGCAAACCGAGGCACTTGCCTCGGTCCTTTTTTCGTGATGTTTTAAAATAAAGCGTGGCTTTAAAATGTACTCATCATAAATACCTAAAATACCTAGGGAGAGAATTTAACCATGGACATTGCCTCGGTCACAATTTTTTTTCTGGCTACGGCCATGTCCCCTTTGACCCTTTTCCTCCTATGGCACTGATCAGTAATATAAAATATTATTATTATTTAAACCTGTTGTAGCGATCCATGCTCATAATTAAAGTTCTAACAAGGGAGTTTAAAACACATCTAAACCAAGGACAAAAGGCTTTTTCTAGAGTTGTTACATTCATTCCTGGACAAGAACTCTGTTAATGAGAGAACACCCTTCCCAAGGGTTTGTGCATCACTGGTTTCCTCCCTCAGGAGCAATGAACAATGACGTCTTTTGCTATTATATTTGCATTCAGTGACTTGCAGAGTACATTCCTCTGAAGGAGGCCGTAGAAGGCAGTCGAAAATTTAGCTTTAAAGTTTTTAGATATGGTTTAAACTCCCTTTTCAGAACTTTAATAATAATATTATTATTTTACTCTGAGGGTCTCCCAGGGGTTTTAGGGAACAAACAAACTGCATCATGGCTAATTTGAACTACGGAACAGGGGAACAAAGCAAAAATATCTTAGGGAACAATGGATCATAAACCATTTTAGGGATGAAAAAGCTGAGAGCAAGTTTGGAAGTAATTTTAGGAACAAGGGAACACAAGCAAATTGTCAATGGGAACAAGGGAACAATAACCTCCCCTCTTCCTGGGAGGGCCTCTACACTGTCTACTGCTAGACGATTTTCCTTGGCCAGTTTAGGTGTGAATGGGTTAATACATCTGTCAGTAAGATGTTAGCAGTGTTTCAAGTTCCAATAACTAAGAGCTCCTATCTCTGTCTAACGCCAGATGAACCCCCAGGAGTCAATGGGTTAATACTTATTAGGTTTGAAAATTCCAAAATACAGAATAAATAATTATTATTTGTGATTGACCTACTGGTAAGTAACCGTCCAATTCTACACCGTCAGATTTGCAATCCTCCAATATTTTAGGGGTTCCCAGAATGATATCACCCAGTGTGTGCTCATGTGGTTTTAATGGTTCCTTGGGCAGACGTCCTGGCTTTGGAAACTGTAAAACATACAATAATGAATATATCATTAAGTCCAGTCATTGTCCTCCTTTCTCCAATTACATATTTTGTGAGGATCGTTTCTTCCTTTGTTTCATTTTTGAGGATCTGTCATTTTATGTTTAATTTCTATTTAAGAATTTGCTGTTGTTTATGATGGTAAAAGTCGAAACTAGTCTTGTGAAGTTTGTAGGTTTTACAGTAAGTAAGGCTGTCCTCTTGTGTCTGTGCCACTGTGACTCTTCATACGGTCATCATTTCTCCACCTATCTTATTACCCTGGGACCACTGGCTCCGTGTTGGGGAAAAAAGGTGAAAACACTATGCAAGTGAAGCAAGCCGAAAAGAGGGCTAGAAAGAGGAAAACGACAGCAGAGCGCTTGCTTCACTCACATAATCTTTTTTGCCTTTTTTCACTAACACAGAGCCTGGTCCTAGGCTAGTATCTTTTTAAATATTTCCACAAAGGGTTCCAAATGCCTCCCTCACATTTGGGTTAAAAGGGTCCTGATGTGTGAGTTTGTGTTTTGGTTGAAACTGGATTAATCTTTCCTCTTAATTAAAATCACATAGCAGTCCTGACAACCCAACGAAAAACACCATATCAATTTTATGATGCACGATAATCTCCATTGAGCATTACAGCTTTTTCTTTCAAGAGCTGACCAATTTTTTACATTGTTTGGTTGTCAGAGTACAGAACCATTGGGGTGACACAATTTTGGGAATTCTGCATGCTTGCACTATGAAATAAAATCAATATTTATTAGAGTGATAATATAAAAAGTATTCAAATGTTTTGCACTGCATGTCAATTCTTGCAATGAATGACCTCCTCCTTTTCTAGAAATGCGGTATTTTCAAAATGTCTCCATACATTCCTGCATCCCCACGTTTTTTGAGTCTCTGTGTTCCCACATCACGGCGACCCGATTCCCTTGTCCCCATGTCACAAGCCAACAGAGACCTCTTGTCCTTTTACACATGATACTGCCCTTTCAGTTAAGGCTGGACTAGGAGGTTGGATTACAGAATACCCGGCCACTTATTTGCGTAATATGAATATGCCTCGTTCTTCAAAGTCTTCAAATGATGCCGCACACAATAATACAAATCAAGTGGCCGGGTATTCCATAATTGCTCTAAGTACCGTTTCTTCCATTTTTTTTCCTCACTAATTGCATAGACCGAATGCATAAATGGTGGCCAAAAAAATAATCTTTTGTTTATATGCTAATTAGACTCACTAGCCTCGTTTGCATGTACAAAATACAAAAGAAGTGTTGCTTGAGAGCGAGGCTAGTGAGTCTAATATATTTTTTGGCCGCCATTTATGCATTCGGTCTATATTGTCATTTTAAAAGCACCTGCACAGCAAAAGTCTTACCTCTAAGTAAGGAAAAGCAAGGATGTCCGTCGTAATATTTCTTCTTCTGTACCTCAGATTGAGACTTTTTATGAAACCCTTTCCAACAAACACAAGGTTCACATCAAAATGACTTATCCTTAAGATCTCAAGGAGAATATTGGAATTCTGCAAAATAAGGGGGATATTCAAAATCGTCCGCGTTTGTAAATTCCTAATGAAAGCTACCATTTTTCGCCAAGTTGGCAGTTTTTACTCTACTGTAAGAGTCTAAGCGCTTGTAAAAATTTCGGAAAAATAAGCATGGTTTAAATTCAACTCCAAACGATAAACGAATTTCCAGAATTTCCAAAAGAACAGAAAAGGATGTATCGTGACGCTTACACAAACACTTTGACATGGAGAATAACGCAGCGGATTTTTCTGCAGTTATTGGGTACGTCGTATATGAACCTTCTTTCTTTTCTCAAATTAGTTATGGGGAAAGAACGAAAAAGGAAAGCAAAGAAAACCGCTTCAACGTCGAAGAAAAAAGGTAAAAGGAATCTCAGCTTCTCTTTTTACTTTGGAGAAAAACCTGGTTAAATTAACAATGAGGTTAAAGGGAAAATGTTTCGACAAAATTGCTTTCGAATTAAACAGGACATACATCAACTGTGCACGTATCGAGTGAGGACGTTTCAGCTGATTTCTGTGATTCTGAAAATAGTGAAATTGTGGCAACGAAGAAACAGATACAGAAAGGAAAACCAAACTACACCATAGAAGATTTACTGAAACAGGTACGGTTTCGATTACTTGGTTGACTGAAGTACATTTTTGTAAGTAAAAAGGGTTTTCATGAGATTCATACTACATGATACATGCAGCCATTAACAATATTACTAATAATTAATTTTACTCCCTAAGAAGAAGTAGAGGCAATTGCCCACTCACTGATCCCCACAGGACCAGTTTGTGTGATACAATTTGGAAGAAATCACAAAATCAGAGAATTCTACCCTGCTTACCACCACATCGGCGAGTCCACATCAGCTGTTAAGGTTGCTGACCCGCCGTAACAACTAAATTTATGTATGTATGTATGTAATTGAACATAATCTTACCATCCCATAATTTCCAAAAAAACTTTATTTGTACAAATCTTGATGTAATGGTCCACTTGACAAGAAATTCATGGATTTCTCTGTCAAACCCACTTCCCGTCCTCCCCTCCCAAAGAGTGCTGCTTGTACATTTGTGGGATTTTGTATTCTGGCTAATTGTCAACTCAGTTTATTTAATAACAGTGGGGCATCTCTTAACAAAGGGAAGGCTTACAAAATGCCATCCCACACTGCCTGGCCTATGCCCATATCATGTAAAAATAAATGATAACAAAAATGATTTATTCAGTTCTCCAACTCAAGTACCAAGAATGCCAGCAATTTTCAGCCTCTATTGCTTTTCCTGGATTTTTATAGGTAGATGAATGTCTGGATAACTTCAATTTTGAGCTAGCTGTAAAATTCTGTGAACGGGCACTTGACATTGAACCTGATAATGTTCAAGTGTTGGAAACTGCTGGAGCAGTTTACCTTGAGACTGGAGATATACACAAAGCAAAAGAAGTATCCTTTAAATTTTATTTAGTAAGTTTGTCATGTAATACTTCGGGTTGTTTTGACTGGTTAAAGTATTTTTATGTTGCTTAGTGTAATAGGTCATTATCTATTCAAGTTCTAAAGAAGACACGACTGCCCAAGGGCAAACCTTTCATTTTCTTTGTTACTGTAGTTTCAACATTGTTCCTCCAATTCAGTTCCTGGATAGTTTGGATAGTTTGTGAAAGTTGAGCAAACTGGAATAGTCATGAAACACTGAAAGAACCATCAAGTAGCAACATTAAGTGATGTTTGGCAGCCATTGCCATCTTAGATCTTAGAGGTCCCTAGTGTCTGTTATAGGACTTCTTGGAAAGAAGCAGAGCTTTATAAATTTACAGGGCTTCTGTTCCTCTGGCTAGTGTTGTTTCAGACTCACTAGGTTGTAGTGGATTCTTATAGAATCGGCTTATTTGCATTATCCACTGCTGTCTTTGAAGGAACATATAATTAATAATACCCAGCCTAGTAGACCTGTTCTTGATGAGTCCTTTTATGCAGAGATGTATCCAGAGTGCGTCATTGCATCCTGGGATGCACTCGTTTTTCTTTTGAATGCATAGAATATAGAACAAAGGGTCCAATTGGACGCAGAAATGTTACAAATTACAAATTGCAAATTGCAAATTACAAAGTCCAGGAAAAACGTGATATAGAAAATTGATATTCAGTTCTGTTTTTGGCTGTGGAGATCTACAATCTTGGACAAAATTGTTGAGAAAACTCTGCTTTTGGACTAAACTCCGATCACGAGTATGAAAAATAAGCTCTCTTTTTGCCCCCACCCCCCCCCCCCTCCTGATCAATGTTGCTAGACGAAACAAAGCATGTCGAACCTGGCTTATCAACATTGGTTGTAGGGGGAGGGGGATCGCTAATAATGTGCGATATTGAGGACGTAGTGGGCAAAATAACCCCTGTTTTTAATATTCTCAACCCTTTTTGTCCAAGATTGTAGATCATTTATCAACTGGAGCCAACAGTTCCTACAGCGTACGGATTCAGATGTGATCGATGGAGCTTTGACAGTCCATACATTTTGATCGATGAATCAATGGGCATAACAGTTTCAAAGAAAATGATCATTTTATTTTAAGTACGTATGCTAGGGGCAAGATAAGATTTTTTTGCAATTTAGAAATCTGAAAGGGTACTGCAGCAGCAATTAAGAGGCCATAGATCAAATAATAATTCTAGAATATTAATTAGCTGGACTCCCAAAATTTTTCAAGAAGGGGTCTAGAGGACCCCCAAATTTGAAAACCTAGATACATCTCTGATTATACTTGAGTGTTTCCATCACAAAAGCATAGAGCTATGTGTATGTGATACTTGTTGCAGTGTTTTCCTTAACAACAGAGTGCTTTGAAAATGCGGTAAATATTTCTCCAGAGGATGGCTATTCAAAATACATGAATCTTGGCCAATTGTTGGTTGGTCAAGAGTCAGTGAATGCTTATAGCAAAGGAATTCAATTGATGTTATCAAACAAAGATGACACCCAGGTATGACTTGCTCGGCTAAATTTGTGTTGCGTGCCCCGTGTAAATGTCTCAACCAGCCCTCGGGGCCTTTTTCATTAAAATTGCACCTGAAAATTCTCTTGGTTTCAGCCATTGATTTGATCTTTCAAAGTGGTATCAAGAAGAGAAAATAAAAATACGAAGTCACATGCCTCAAATCACTAATAATAATAATAATAATAATGTTATTATTATTGTCTGCAGATGAATAGATAGGTGATAAAAAATGTATGATAGTCATATTTCTGATCAACCTCTCCGTGTTCTTTAATCATAATGCCAAATTATATATACATATAATCAAAGAAGGTAATTTCTGATACAACTTATTTCTGTTTCCAATATAACTGGTATATGAGGCTACAAACCCACATGCTATAAAGTTCAAATTTTGTAAAATTTTGGGAAATACAGGAAATTAGTAGCAGATTAGGAGTAAATAATGAGTTGGAATCTCTGCCAATGGTGAATGGGTATGGAATGCTTCTCTTAAAAATAGATGCTCTGAATTGATGAATGTGTTTTGTTTCCTCTGATAGGAAGCCGCCAGTAGCAATCCTTATGCATCCCCAACAGAAATATCTACAGCATTTTGCTCACTTGCAGAAATATATCTTACTGATGAATGGTGAGTGAGATCAGATGGAGTTTGAATCATTTGCAAGCAGGCAGATTGTCTTGTCTAGTATGTTTTTGTTCTAGTTTTTCTTTTAAATAAAAACAATGATCACAGTAGCACGTACAATAATGCCGCTACACATATGTTGTGGTTCAAAATTTTTTTGAGCTTTAAAATTTTAAAACAAATTCATTTTTCTTTGCCAAAGATTCATTACAAAATTCTGAAACAAAGGAAAAATGAAAATTGACCTAGTTTGAACCATAACATATACAACAACAGCACTTGGTCAGTTTACATGGATGACAAATGAAGAAATTAATGAATGAGAGAAGGTACAAACGAATGCAACAGACTTTACGAATTTCAAGTCGTGGAAGGCTGGCTGACCAGTTGACTGTTTTGAAGGACAGCGAAGGAGTTGATTCAGGGGCAATTCAGAACAACCTCAGCTAGTGATCAGGGCAAGACTTAAACTTGGCAATCTGCTTTGAGTCACCGTAACCCCTAACCACTCAGCCATCATTTGTGCCTTCACAACAAACCCTCTTCAGCTGAGATTATTCTTTCATTAGGAGTGGCTGACCATGTTCCATCTTTAGTTTTAAGGAAGAAGCAGCCACCAAATGTTCGGAGTATTGTCACAAGGCATTGGAGTATGATCCATCCAATCCTGAAGCATTTCAGCTGATGGCAAGCTGTCTGTTAAGTCAAGAGAAAATGGATGAAGCACGAGAAATGCTTAAGAAGAGTTTAGAACTATGGCAAGGAAGAGATGAAGAGTTGCCTAAGGTAGAAAATATCAACAATTCTGACAAACCAAGATAGTGCATAATATGGCTTGGAGGTAGATATAAACCATTGCAAAGAACTATTAAGGTGAAAAGATAC
>NC_090876.1:50939395-50959395 GCF_036669935.1 Montipora foliosa
CGCGAAATTATTAAATCACAAGTTGTTGGGAAAGTCACGGTAATTAAAAAAATAACGCTAATTTTAGTGTTTTTCCTATTTTCAACATGTTCTTCCCAATTTTTTTTTTTTTGATTGTTCAGCTGGTTCCAAGACGCTATATTCAAACCGTAAAATGCCAAGACGTTTAAAAACATGACTTCCATTTAAATACCACCATTGTTGATGTCGTTTTCATTGATCTTCAGTTGCCTATCATAAGTAGACCACATTCAGTTCCTTGTTTGCATACCCCTCCCTTACCTCAGTGAACTCCATTTCGTCCATCCCCTCCCCAGTATACCAGTGAAGGAAAGCCTTTCGTTTGAACATGGCGGTAAACTGCTCGCTAATTCTCTTGAACAGTTCTTGGATGCTGGTACTATTGCCTATGAAAGTAGCCGACATTTTCAGCCCGCGAGGTGGTATGTCGCATACCGCAGTTTTCACGTTATTCGGAATCCACTCCACAAAGTACGTGCTGCAAGGTTAAGAAGAATATAGAAATTGTCGTTACATCTCCGCACTTCCTTCTTCAGATTCTTTATTCTATTATTTGAGCGTAGATACTTGTATAGACGGACATCTTGCAAGTGGCAACGTAAAAAGAAATACAAATTTCATATTGGTCAGGAATAGGCATTACCCGCAACTAGCAAAGCACTTCGGGGCAAGCAATGCTCTGTATTTTTATTTTCTTTTTTTCTTTTAATGTACCTCTGTGTTACAAATTTACATGTCTAAATCCAACTGACGCCTGTTTCTCGCTAACCACTTGGTTGTTTCTGGTGCCAATAATTCTTAAAGTGCTACTATGATAAAAAAAATTCACTGCCCTTTTTCCTTCAGATTTTGAAAGCGTGTTTGCTTCACACCTGACTAGCAGAATTTTGAGATTCGAATTTTATCCAAAGGCTGTTTTCTTTGAGTGCAAGTTTTGGATTTCACGGTCCGCTATTACTCACGTTCAAGACTGACCGATTGAATCTCAGAGGGTTGGATAGAGGATAAGATGGCGTCAAAGACTCGCTAGCTTAAACGGTAAAGACTTGTTTCCTTATCTCAAAGTGCCCTTGGACGTGAGGTGCCTGGGAATGAAATTAAATCACTGGAATCGTAATGTAAAATGCAGACTGAGGTTAGAAATGTTAACCTTAGGCCAATTAAGGCCTAAAACAATATTTAGGCTTAATTGTTAGCATTCCGATTCCCAGTGATTTAATTTAATTCCCAGGCACCTCACGTCCAAGGGCACTTTGAGATATGGAAACAAGTCTTTACCAGCTTAAACTTGCAGCGTGTAAACGCAGCTTATTATACATCCAAAACGCGAGTTTACAGTCAACCCAGGTCACGCGTGAACAGTATCTTGAACATTTGATCGAAGTCTTCCAATCAATGCGCTACTTTCACTGACGTAACGAAAATCACATCGGAAAATCGCAGATCGGATTGAAAGATCTCCTTGAAATATGGATAGAACTTTTCTGGAGGTAAGAAATTGCAAGGGCGACAATCTGTGCTTTATCTATTCGTCCCTTCTTGTTCTTGTTGACAAACCCGGTATGCTTCGCCTATCGCATATTCCATCATTAAGCAACCTTTCACGAATTTCCCTTGAATACATGCTAGGTTTCGTTAACTTGAACAGCTCAATAGATTCAAGGTCGTCGTCTTAAAGTTTAGAAGAATATGTTCGACCCCCTTGACCAAAGGCATCATATGATTGTACCGTACGTCTCATAATGTCGAATGATTTGCCAAACCGCTCCTTTAGTGACACGAGCTGATCTAGAGATTAGAGATGGTCCCTCTCTAACGAAAGAAAAGCCCATTATACGTCTTCTTGTTTCCTTATTTACAGGTCTGCCTGGCTTGTATTCGCGACCAAAGGAATTGACGGCTGCTGGTCTGATCATTTTGAAAAAGCGCGGGCAAACTCCAAATCGCTCTTCGATTTTCCAGATGTCGTTCCAAATCTTCGGAAACAACAGGAAATGCCCAAATATGGAAAACAAGAATTCGTTATGTGAATTGAATGTTCACGCGTGACCTGGGTTGACTGTAAAAGTCTGAAAGCTCGAAACTCCCGTGCTGCATATTAATATAGGCGCGTGCACACGCATTGCATTTTTAAACTGGTGAGTGTTTTTAAACTGGTGAGTGTTTTACACGTCGTGATCTTATCCTCGATCCAGCTCTCGCACGATTTTTAAGTTAGTAATGGCGGACGATTAATTAGGAAAATTTCAGTCAGAATAAAAAGGTGTCTTTTTGAAATGAAGGCTTAAATAAGTAGCACTTTAAATATGTATTAAATAATAATAATAATTAGTTATTTATGATAAATTTGTTTTTGTTGTAGACCAGTATCTTGAAATCAGCTCTGTCTTTTCATTGAATAGATTTGTGGCAGTGCTTATTGTTGTAACGAGGCTCACTAGCACTCGGTAATGGCCTGGGATAGAATGTCACAAACCTGTTTTTGTTTTGAATGTTCAGCATCTGCTCGTCGACTTCTTTCATGGACATCTTGCCACGAAACATGGCGGCCACTGTGAGGTATCTGCCGTGCCTGGGATCACATGCCGCCATCATGTTCTTATTGTCAAACATCTGTTGTGTCAACTCGCTTACAGTCAGTGCGCGGTATTGCTGGTTGTCACGACTGGTTAGTGGCGCGAAGCCTGGGATGAAGAAATGGAGGCGAGGGAATGGGACCATATTGACAGCAAGCTTCCTGAGATCGGCGTTCAACTGTTGAGAGAAGATATTTCTCCTAATACTTTGGGCTCTTACCTTCCTTGTTCTATTTGTGTCCAACAGATCTCTTACCATCCCCTTTTTTGGGGAGAGCCTGGGATGGGAAGAGTTTGTTGGGGAGGGGCAAGTGGGAGCTGGGAGGAGATGGTTGTATAATCAGCCCCATGTTTCGCCCGTTCAAGGATTTTTTTGCCCTTCTGCCTCGTCTTAGACTTCTTTACATTGTCTTTACTTTTTGAAAGCATCTATTGATGGGAACATGTACCAATTGAACCTTAGGTTAACGTGAAATGAAGGTTTTGGAACAGCTGAGAGCCTTAGAAGCCAACAGGAGGAGGAGCAAATTATGTTGTCTTAGTTGTCAGTCTTTCTTACCTGGCCTGGGAAACGAAGACAGGTTGTAACTCCACTCATCGTCGCGGATACCAAATGATTTAAGTCCCCATATGTGGGCGTGGTCATCTTGAGGGTTCGAAAGCAGATGTCATACAGAGCCTCGTTGTCAATACAGAAAGTCTCGTCTGTGTTCTCAACCAACTGGTGAACAGACAGCGTTGCATTGTACGGTTCGACAACTGTGTCCGAAACCTGAGCGAGAAAATGACAACAATTCATGAAGAACGATTTTACAATTCTCTCCTTGAGAGAGGGAACACGACGACAACGGACGTTTCACTGTTACTAGAAGCCCATCAAGCTGTTACATATTAGACGAAATAAGTATGAAAAGAACGAATCGGGAACAACGTTGAATCATCGTACTAAATTTATAGTGATCTTGTCTCTAAAGAGTACTTGTTAGTACAAGGTTAGAAGTGGAATGTAACCGATAAATCTTATTTCTTTATCGACACTCTTAAAAGTTAAATTCAAATTCCACGACTCTCGAATTTGAAAAGGTTTATCTTTATGTATCTTGGAAATAAGTCGTTGAGAATTTTGAGTCAGCTCATACACTACAAGAAGGCCTGACGCTAAGAACTACCCGAAGTGCAGTTTCTCGGGCAATTTGATCCTTTGTTTTTGTCAGTTAAATTAAAATGCAAATTGGAGAATGACATTATCATATTACTCACTAAAGATGCAATGTTTAATGTTAACACAACTAAAACTTGTACAAGTTTTAAATTTAGAGAATTGCGGAAAGTCCGAACCTGTGGTGTTCCCAGTTCTTTCGTATCCATGATGAGAAGGATTGCGAGTCGGTATTTAATAATTGTTTTATATTAATTAATTATCATTCTCTAAGGTCGTGTTCTATTGGGATCAACCGTTTTTAGTTGGTTGAGTTGGTTGGGTTTTTTCGTGTTCTATTGGGAAAAAACCGTTTTCGGTTGGTTTGGTTGATCAACTTTTTCAAACGGCATCAAACTAAGGTTGAAACGGTCGAAAAAGCATTGGCAGCAACTGCTGTCGTTTACGGGGGCCATTTAAAGACGGCCGCGGGCTCCTGCCGTGTTGCTTTCAGGCCTCAACTTGTCAACGCTGAGAAGTCTGGTATTAACTATTCCAAGGAGTTACCGCGTTTCAACCGAAAACGGTTGGAAAAGTGTTCTATTGGGAAACCTCAACCGCTCCAACCGAAACCGGTTGCGGTTGAAACGGTTGATCCCAATAGAACACGACCTAAATTTCACTTCACTCACATACCTTGGGCGATGGCACCACGCTGAATGACGTCATTATCCGGTCAGGATATTCTTCTCGAATTTTCGAAATGAGAAGGGTACCCAGTCCTGCACCAGTACCACCCCCAAGGGAATGCGTTAGTTGAAAGCCTTGTACGCAGTCGCAACCTTCAGTTTCTCGACGAACGACATCTAGTACCGAGTCCACCAGCTCGGTTCCTTCAGTGTAATGCCCTTTCGCCCAGTTATTTCCAGCTCCACTCTGACCTGTCATACGAATAGTTCAAACGTGAAGTATTTCCCAAACGATATTGCTCATGTTAATTACGAAGGCCTGAATTGGACATGGTTTGTGTGACACAATGAATCACTGAGAAGATCGTGTAAGACCAGAGCATCAGAATTGCAGAATTGCAGCTCGCGTGGATTTGTGGCACGAGTGCTTACGTTGTAAGTTTCCCATCATGCTGTATGCTATTTGAAAAACTTTTAAGAGCTTATCGAAACGTGCCAAAAAATCTAGCGTCTCTTCAACAAACCAACAGATAGCGATTATCATGAGACCACAGACAGCTGTGCGCCAACTAATGCATCCACAAGAACACACTTTTTATCATGCAGATTACAACTGACTAAACTGAATAAACTCGTTACGTTTTCAAATTAACAAGTCTCTTAAATTTAAATACAAAGGGCTCAATAAACGATTAAAATCAAAGCTCTTGGGAGGGACGTTGCTCTACTTTCCTTGTTTCGCTACCAAAGAAAGTCAATATTAATTTTCTTCAGTGACTGCGTCCTGTCTATTATTCACGGTGATTTTTTTTCGTTCTTTACTTATGCCTGTTTCGGCTTTGTAATATAATTTGAATATTGTTAACTTTAATATTTGTCGCTATTTTTTTTGTGTTTTAAATTTTCAAGCAAAGTGGTTGATAGTAGGAAAAAGTGGATAATCGCTAATTCAATTAAATTCTCACCAAATACGAAGTTATCGGGTCGAAACAGCTGTCCAAATTGACCTGCTCGTACGGAATCCATGGTCCCTGGTTCCAAATCCACGAGGACAGCTCGCGGAACATACTTTCCACCTGTCGCGTGTGAGAGAGATTTTAGAAGTCATTTCAGCTTTCACTGCACTGAATAACGAGATGGTGGATGGTCAGTTCACCTTAGGTGTCGAGAAAATGATTTTGCTTACCAGTAGCTTCATTGTAATAAACATTGATTCGTTCCAGCTGAAGATCTGAATCACCGTTGTATGTTCCGCATGAGTCAATCCCGTGTTCGTCCGAAATCACTTCCCAAAACTGTGAGGGAAAATTATGCGATCAATACGTGAGAAGTGAACTACCAATATTTGGTATTGTTTGATACAAAAAGCTGCGAACTTAGCTTTTCGTCAGCGAATTTGACCACGATAATGTTTCGCATGTTCTGAGTTGGTTTGTTGGAGTTAAAAAGTACTGTTTATTCTGCCATTAAAAGATCGAGTGTCAAAGTTTTGTTCAAGTTTGCTTCAAGACTAAATGTAAACTTTGTGAAAACATCTTCTTTAACTCATTCAATCTCTGCATACAAGTATTTTTTTAGACTTTTTATATCAGCCGTGTGGTAAAGGTCAAAAAGTCATATTATTCATTTGTCTTTGAAAATGAACGAAAAGTCCCTGCCACATATCCCCTCAGTTTACGTAATTCGCGCAAGTTTACAATCTCGTCTTTCTTTTTCACAAGAGGCGCTATTCACGTTTTTTATTTCGTTAAAAAAACACCTCAGGAACGTTCAGTTAAGAGATCAAGATTAACTTACTTACCTTAGCCCCGATCTGATTTCCGCACTGACCGGCCTGTAGATGGACAATTTCTCGCATAGTGACTAAAAATACCAAGTCAAGACCTCTCTTCTCTGAACCGCTCACAAAACTTGTCTTATGGAGTTTGCCTCACAAAGGGTGTGGCGAGAACAATGTTTTATCATTTCTGCAAAGGCGCGTCTTTTTGACATTTCTTGTGTTATTTCTGCAAATTCTCCACACCGCTTTGCCAATTGACCCCATTGGTGGATTTCATCAGCTTTTTTTCACAAATGCGATGTGCCATTAAAAATTTAAAGATAATAGTCAATATCACTAACCCTCTGAAATTCAGTACAGCTGATTTAGATCAATGAATAATTTTTCTTGCGACAAAAAGGCGATGTGTTATTACTATCACGATTTTGTGGCTTTCGGGTTTCTCCGCATTCTTGCGAAGTTTTAAAAAGATGGCTTAAATCAAACTCATTTTGTGATTTATTTCTGCGTGGGGTGCATATTCAAGATTATTTGTGTTCTCACTGTTAATTTTAGAGCAATCTCAGCGATTTTGCCCTCTGAACAGAAGTAGATGTGAGATCCTTAAATCAATGAATTATTTTCTGGCCAACATTGAAAAGAACAGCCGAAAAATGTTAAAATATTTAATACCTTTAAAATTAATGCAGCTGGCGAGTCGATTGTTTTCAAAGTTCTTTTGTGTTGCAAAGCCAAGTTATCGACTTCATAGTATTTTTAAACCTTGTCAGCCAGAGATGGCGCATTGACAAAGACCTGTTAAGTGATGTGGCTTTAGAAATGATTGGTGATGTCACAATAAACCCTTACTTTCACATTTTTTCTCAAGTTCTGGGTTTACGACTGGAATCATTCTCGAGCGCGGACTTTTCCCCTTTGAGAAGTAACACCTGTGGCTCTGTGAAAATAGATTCCAACAGAGATTGTGTGAACTGCATAAATCGTTCAATACGGCAACGCTGAGAAAGCGCCATCTTCGGACACCCAGGAGGAAATATAGTGAAGGCGAGGAGGGAATGAGCGAAAGGACGATCAGAAGAGCCCTGCGTTCTCTATATCCAGCGGGTAATTAGATGTACCGTGATTTCAATAAGCGTCACGAAGTGTCCCCTAGCTCTTCTCCCCAACTTCAACATCACTCGCAACTGGGAATGCAGACAATTCACCCTAACCCTTACAATAGCACTCTTTTCAATTGGCGTCACTATCTAGCGCGCTAAGCATTGTGGGATTAATATGCGGACAAATTAAGACAATGACATTTTAGTGATGTTTGTCCGCATTTCAATCCCACAATGCTTAGGTAAAGGCAAGGGTAAGGTGGTGTATATCACAATTGGGCGTGTATGTAATTACGTACATTTTTGGCCATAAGTGGGATTCTCCTCGCTATTGCCGTCCTGGCTGCCTCTCTTCACCTTTAAAAGTTAACAATTCTTCCAGGCAGTCAGCCCTCTCCGTACCACTGTATTATTACTTTTTATGTAACTATATTTAAAGGTCTTGAGTTGGGGTAAATAAAGGGTTGTGCTTGTGATTGTGTTCCGAAGATGAGCAATAGAAAGACACGAAAATACACATGACCATCTGAGTTTCTTGTAAAAATCTGATAACTTTATAAATTAGAGCTAAGCAACCATAAAATGGCTTTTTTGATGAGGTTGGCCATCAAGTTGTAAGGAGTGCTGGCTTCCGAGATTAGTCAAGAGACTCGGTTCTTCCTGCTGATTGGTAATTGCGTAGCAAAAGTGGCCAATGGTGTTCTATTGCGCATGTCAAACTGACGAACGCGACCTTTTGTTGTTGACTCATTCAGGTGAGTCTTCGATTCCTCGCACATCTTTAGTTGATTCTTCGTTTGTAGAGTTAAACTTCTGGTAGCGCGAAAATCTCCATTGCTGGGATCTCTTACGCCTTTTACAAGGGTTAACAATCAAGTTCTGTCTGTTTTTTGATATATCCAAGCATGTCTCGGTCCACACGTGCATAATAGTTCCCTGAAAAATAAAAGGTCTTAACATCCATGTCGATGAATCTCAATTGATGGTGTTTTCATACTGCCTTTCATTCAGTGCAATAAGAGAGGCTTCGTTTTTCTATCCTATTTGTTACTTAGTTTCCTGCTAAACAACTAAAAATGGGATACGGCGGAACCATTCTGCTGAGATTTAAGAATAAAATAATTTTCAGTATTCGAAGTTCAAAAAACAATGTTAAAAAATCCAATCTTTCGTTCGGCTCAACCGAACTTAATCAAGCACAATTAAACATATGAATGTGAAGAAGGGTTATCTCACGTCAAATGCCCATTTCCGAGTTGCTGCATGCCTCAGTTTCAAAGCGAGTCCTGGTGCACAACCATTCAAATGTAAATGAGTTGCGTATTCTTATGTAAATCAAACTCATTTCCCTTACAATATCATATATCATATATCTTATCATATATCTTTATTTACCCTCGGATTTTTAGAGTAGCTTGGTGTAGCTAATTTCTCCGAGCATTTACCCTCCCAACCATGATACATCACAGAAGACAGACCACAACACCGGGAACTACATGCCCTACTCTTTGCGACAAGTGTGTGGGTTCTTTTACGTCCCACAGGATTATGAACATTGAAGGGTTGTGAGACGGGACCTCCGGCTTATCGTCCTTATCCGAGAAGACTAGAGAGTCTAACCATTTGCAGATGTAATTACAAAGGCCGCACTTTCTCCTCAGTTATTTAAAGACCCTGAGTGTTGGTCCGGCCGGAATTGAACTCACGACCTCCCGCGTGACAGCCCGGTGCTCAACCAACTGAGCCACCGGTGCGCGGTAACCCTAACCCTAACCCTAACCCTAACCCTAACCCTAACCCTAACAATAGTTGAGCATCAAGACTCACTTCGAAACCGAGACTAACAAGAACTCGGAAATGGCCCATTTAAGTTCATTTAGTTCTTGAGGGGACTAAAATCATGTCATAGATGTTGACTAATTCGAAGCCATTGTCTCTATTCAAAGAGGGCTATCGTAACACGATCTCAAATAAATAGAAACGTGCAATGGCTTCGAATCAGTTTAAGTAATTTTAGTTAAAGAAATTTTCGTTTCGTTCTCCAGCAGAAGTGGCCGGCTTGGCATGCAGTGATGTCTCTAAATGATGATGATGTAGTAAGGCTAACTTTCACATGGTTCATATGGGGTAGAAACCTAGCACTTCACATCAGTACACTCTAATCAGTTCAACTAAAAGATCCTTTACTACTAGGAGAAAGGAACATATGAGGAACTTAAAGCATTGTACTAAAGGCTCAAATGTCGCAAAACACGCGTGGACTTTTAATCATGATATTGACTTTAACAATTCTAAAATCATTGACAAAGCGAACAACCGGAGTAGAAAGACATTGGAGTCATGGCACACGGCAAAAACTGTAGGGGCAGACAACAATTCGTGGCCGCTCCCAAGACAATATCACATTCTCTTAAAGAAACACTAATTTTCTTAGCATTTTAAACATTCTTTCTACCACATGCTTTTATCCTTTAATTTATGCGAATTTTTCGTTATATTTAAATTTCTTTCACTTTTAGGCTTCACACATTTTTATCCGTTGAAGGCAGCAGTTCAGTCTGTCGAAAGCTCATAGTTTTTCAAAACTTTTTACCAGAGAACGATTTTACTTTTTTCTTAGCATGAATCCTGGTAACGGATCTTCAATATTTTTACCTAATCAGTTAAGTCTGTTCAAATGTAAGTGCTACACGGCCAACGTTTGCAAAAACGTAATCCTTCCTTGTGCTTGTACATGTTCATTGCCGTGACTTTAACATCTTCACTTCCCACGGCTTGCTCCCGTCTGACCTTGTAGCTCAGTCGGTAGAGCAGCGGTGATCTAACCCGAAGGTCGTGGGTTCAATTCCTACCCTGGTCAGAGTTTTTCTCTTTCCTCGTGTGGGCCCATTTCCATTAGTAGGTCTAACGCTCACATGGTTCATATGGGGTAGAAACCTAGCACTTCACATTACACTCTAATCAGTTATGATGTGTGAAGCCACCTAAGCAGAAACAGCCATAAGTCAAAAAGGGACTTCGCCGAGTGCTGGAATATGTAGATGTATGTAGTAGTAGATGGCCTTTTAAATATTTTTTAGAATACCTGATATTAATTGATGCCTTAGAATAATTAAGTCATTGTTATTACTTTTTTCTTGTCGTGTTTCCATTCCTGGTTTCCCTTGAGTCCATGACAAGTGATCATTTCAACGAGGCTTCCTGGATCACCCCGCGGCGCATCTAGACACTTGTCATCGTTAAATTGGATTTCATTGTTCTTTGTAAAGGTGAAGAACTAAAAAAACACAAAAATTTCAATACTTGTTTAAAAACTTCAACAAGGATGTGAGGCAGCATTTCCAGAAAAACGCGTAGTCGTATTTTAGTCATTGGTAACGGCTGACCTGATTTCCTCCCATTCCGTGGCAGTTGTACAGCCCAATTTGCTCAATTCTTGAACCCTTTTCCCCAAGTGTGTCGACACAGAGGGAAGACGCTGGATTACGGATCTGAAACAGACAGAGCATGTTTTCAAGTAGATGGCAGATGTAGCTTCTCGAATTCATCTGTTTGTGTATTGGTGTGCTTACTGCATTTTATTCGGCCTAGCCAATGAGAAGAACGAATTACGAGATGCCACTCATTTTTTCCGCCCTTATTGCCGGCTGCAGGTATTTGCTTGGCGACCCTGAATGATTTTAGGCAAATTATTGTTGTCTTGAGGGCTGTTAAGTGAAAGGCCTCTTCAAGAGCTATGAAGAAGGCTGTTATATTTCTTGAATTTTTAATTCAGTGTGTGGTAAAACTAAAACAGTAGTCGGAATTACTTTGTCCAAGAATGTAAAGTAAACCAATTTGGATTTAAGGAAAATACAAGATATCATTGCCAAGCGCAAACAAAGTCGGTGAGCTAGCAACGATCCGCTTTTTGCATGACGTCCGATTAGTGTTGAGAGACGATTGGCCGGAGATCACGTGAGATTTAAGACCGATCATATGGCCCAGTAAGACACGATAAGCACGATTTCCATACAGGTGTCACTCACTACACTCAAGAGGAAATTCTGCTTTAATTAAAGCCGAGCCGAGAGCACTAATTTTGGACTTTACCTCGCCTTGAGCCGGAGGATTGGGATCCACTGATGCCAGATCTGGAAACACGTTTTGTAAATACCACTTGAAGCTTTTACAGCCCAGTCTTTTTCGTAACGCGAGACGCTCACTGATATCACCGATGTCAACGTTCCTCTCCTCCTCACTTTTTCTCCTAATGAAAAAAAAAAAAGATATCGACATTGGGATAATTCATCTTGTGACTTTTCGTTTTGATTTTTGTTTTTTTTTTAACAAAACCTTATGTCGTATTTCGGTCTTCATTCATGATCACCCAGAATTTACCGCACAAGTAGAGTAGTGTTGTTATAGACCATATTCGTATTCTCAGTATTGGACTGGAACTACAACGAGTTGCAAAATTGTTGAGACACCTTCATTAAAAAACACCTTTTCTAACTTCCAATACTCGGCGTATCTAGAATTTAAACCTTTCCCACTTCCTCTCCCCTCTCCCCCTTTCAATGTTGACTGCTTAAGTTTCCAACATTTTTTTGTCTTGCTAGCAACACTGATAAGGGGGGGAGGGGGGCTGCAGTGTGAGAGATAATAGGGAAATTAATAACGCCCCAAGAAGGTGAAGTGTCTCCACTATTTTTGCAACGTGTTGTAGCTTGCAATGGAGGCTAATGCGGGGAAATCTTTTCAAATGCAAATACTTACCTACAATAAGTCACCGGGTTGTAAGAGTGAGTGAGTGAGTGAGTGAGTGTGAGTCCGTGGTGTCAATTAGGCCCAAAGCGCGTGCATAAATCACGAAAATAAACGGGTCTGTTGGAAGCGTGCTTGAATTTTAACAAATGAGCCCCCAAATCGGCATGAATTTGTGACGCTGATGAATAACAAAGCAGCTTCTATTTCCAAAACGATGGAATTACCTGGTGATAAATAACCTCGTCTAGGAGAGTGAACATTGGTCAACCTCGAGAGTTTAACAATTGTGATCTTTGTGTTGAATTCGTACATTTCTTGTCGAACTTTACAACACTTGAAAGAAAGAAAAAAACAAAGTAGTCTAACAAAAACAAAACCCAGGTGTCTTGCTGTCATTTTGTCATAGAATGATGTATTTTTATTTCTTGAGTTTGTAGTAACACGCAAAGTAACTTGATCACAGACGGCCGCTGAAATCAATATCACTTTCGATTTTGCGATTTATTTGTGCAGCCAAAGGTATAATAGAAAAATTGAACGTAGCAAAAATCTCCCAAACTGTTTTTTGCTGATGGTAACTTTTTATATTCGCGGCACGAAATTTATGTGTTTTCATGTCGCAAATTTTGTTGCTGGTGGCATTTTTTTTATTCTCGATCGACTGTTCTGAAAATTTCCTTCTGCTCCTTCTAAAAACTGTGTATCGATATTTGCTTTACTTTTGCATCAATATTTGTTTTGCATAAAGCAGGCTAGCAAAATCTGTACCTTGCTTAGTTGGCATTTTTGAGCCTTAAAATAAAGTTTTCGGTGCTATGTTTCTGACAGCAAGTCGTATATTTTGAGGTCTCCCATTCAGATACCAACCCCACCGGACTAGCCTTAACTTCAGTGAAGTTTTGTTGCGGAAAGCTGTCGTACGCGCAGAGTACACGCTTAAACTTGCTGTGAAAAAGAAGTTGAAGCAAACTTCATGTCTGCCTTGAATCCAATATTTCTCGATTCCCTTCTATTTCCTCCAGTTTTTCTGGGTTTAGTATTTCTTTTCGGGGGCTATTTACCTAAGACATCTACCATAGCACTATAATGATTTACGACACCAAAACAATTTTGTACTATTATAGCTACATGTTACGCAAAGACAACTTGAATCTTTTGGAAAACAAAACGCAGCTCAGATGACAGTTATGGAATAAAGCACTGTGTCAAGTTACTACACTACCGCACGTACGCAATGCGTGCCTATTTTTAATGTATTTCGCCGCATTAGCCTCCATTGCAAGCTAATGTAGTTCCAATCCAATACTGAGAATACGAATGTTGTCCATTCTGCGATGAGGACTGCCAGCACCAGACCAATAGTTACAGTTTTTAAATAACGAAGGAAAATTTGCTGCTTTTGTAGTCATACGTGCAAATGCCTAGACAGTCTCTTCGGGTAATGACGGTAAACCGTAAGTCCCCGGGCTTCTCTTCTTGCAACTCCCTGGAGCGAGATCTGGTCGCGTGCCAAGGGACAGGAAGAGAGAACCTTGGAAAGGGGTTGTAGTTCGCGTCTTCACAATACTTTTGTGGAGACTTAAGAACACTATTCTGAAGGAGCGGTGATTAACAACCCCGGTTTGCAAGCAAATCGCTCATTTTATTTTCGCGCGACCCGTGAAAAAAAAATACTGCCTCTCCTTTATTGAAATGGCTCAGTTGATCGCCTTTTGTGCGTCTTTCACTTGTCACCGCCGACGCGATACCACAGATACCGTTGTTGGAAACTGACCACTTTATTGTAAGTCTTTACTGACTTTTCGCATCGCCTTGATCCCTGTGTCTTTCGGTATTTGTCGACATATCCTAACTTTTATACATACCTGTAGTAAATTTCCTTGTATTCGTCCATCCAAACCTCAGCTAAGCGGTTGAAATTCTTTGCTAAGGTCGTTTCAGTTCCATCAGGAAACTTGTAAGGAGATGTGTATTTACGAAACACGTGACCAACACGTGAACAAGGCACTATTTCAAGCTGACCTCCGCACATCCAAACCTAAGGGCCAAATAAAACAATTAACTGGTAGAGGAATAAAGGCAAGTTTCACAAAGAGTGTCATCCTTTTTGTAAATACTTACCCTGAAAGACAGTTCAAGGTTTTCTCCTCCCCATATGTCCATCTGATCATCATAAGATCCTAGATCGTAGAAATATTGTTTATGCATTGAAAAAAGGCCTCCTGCCATGGTAGGACTCCTAGAAAATAATAAACTTGATAAACCGCGCTGCCTTTTAAGAGAGGACATTAAATTCCGTCTTCTTTCAAACGGTGGACTAAACGCAATGGACGAAAGCAACTGAGTAAGTAGACATGATACCATGCAAGACGGCCGCATGTGTAAATTCGAGACCTCTCTAGCTATTGCTTGCGTCCACAGAAGGTCAGCGCGAAAAGGATGATGTGATTAAAACAACAATAAAGTGGAAAAATCTAATTACAGGTTAAACCTTAAATATTTGTAACATGCCTTATATAGTCTGTCTCATCTTCTCTTCTTTTTCTCTCTTCTTCGGGAATAGCTTTCCACGTGAAGAACAAATCCCACGAGAACCCTCCTCTTTCATGAATCACATCCGATGTTTGGTATCCAAAGTCATCCGCATTGATCACTTCAATAACCGGACAAACGACATTTGATCGATCCTGCGCAATTCTTACTAACAGTGGTTCCAGCCAACCCTCTGTAGCCTCGCAATGCGAGTCCAAAAAAGTTAAAACTTCTCCCCGAGAAATTTCAGCTCCGCGCAATCGTGCTCGTACCAGACCTTCCCTCCGTGGCATCCTAATAACTTTGACTTTTTCGAATTGCTGCAGTTGATCCTCAAGTGATTGCTGAAGATTTTCTGTTGGGTGAGAAAAAAAAAACAAAGACACGTTTTGATCAAACTTGTACGAGTGCTTTTCAGCCATTTTACAATCGTGGAAGTGTCATTCAACAGAGCTTGCAATGAATCAATAAGCCTTTTTCGATATATTAAAATTCAGCTTGGAAGAGAGGTTTAGAAGATGAAGATGAAGATAAAGACAAAGGAAAGTGGATGATACGTAAATAGTTTTCACATTCATTCCAACGTGTTTCTATTGCTTTAAAGTCCTCACTGCCTCACTATCAAATTTCGAAAATGGCCTATTAATTACTTGCATCCAGGTCAAGGGTGACTGAAACGGTGACGTATGCGAGTTGAAGAATCTGATTGGTCAATTACGGCTCGCAGTGTGAAATCTTACCTAAAGCACTGGAGTTGTTGTCGTTTCAATTTTTATCGCAGCAGCAACATAAACTGCACAAAACTCACCAAATTCACTGAAATCATCCACTAGAATAATATCTGCAAGGAGATGAGGAGGCGAACGATTCAAGACACTGTGCACTGTTCTAAGCAACACAGATAATGCTTCATTATGAAAACAGATTATGACGCTTGTGGTTGGTAGTTTAGTAGGATATTTCTTGTGTTTAGCACGACACCTGCAAAAACATAAACAAGTTTATTTAGTTTCAAATGATTTTCATCAAAACGCTGCAGATTGAGACATGACAAGGACCAAAGAGAGGAAGGCGTTTGATAGAAATTAAATCTCCTGAACACCTACAGTGTTCGAAGTCTCCAAGCGAGAATGATCATCGCAGATGCGAGTTACGTGAACAGTAAATAAAGTAGTCAGTGTACAATTCAGTTCAAAGTACTATCAAAAGAAGATCGAAAATAATGAACTTGGTAAACAAAATCAACAAACAAAACATAGAAAAAACGTCAGGCGTCAGGCTCTTACACTAAGCAGGGGGAAATGTCTCACTCCTACTTTTCTAGTGATCCAGTTCTTGATGTCAACTCTACTCGTGTTCTATGGTCATGGATTCCCTGGATTGACCTATAGACTATCGAGTTTCTGACGATTTACAATTGGTATTGTTGACTCTTCAAATTTGCTTTTCGTTGGTCGGTCTTTGCTTTTTTAACAGATACACATACAGCCTAGATAAAGTGCAAAATAAGTTAAACTGAAAAATAATGGAGGTTCGGCTACCAATGTCTCCGCTAGTATGAATCTGTTTTTGTTTTTTAACTATCCGGAGGTAAAAGTGCGTCTCAACAGTTGCTATTCGGCTCTGAAAAAATGATTGACTAAATTAAACTTACTTTGGTCCTCGGACATCTTTAAGAGTCCTATCAAGGCTGATATGGTCGCTAAGGATGACGTTAAAGGAATGATTGTCAAACACTTGTTCAGCCTCATCGTTGTAACGAGGTGGTAGGGTCGCTGGTTCCCCGTTTTCGCCAAGTCCTTGAATTACCTCCGTAAAGTAAGGCTCTAATTTCGAATATTTTCGTCCCCTTTGTTTTAAGTCGTTTTCGACGCGTGACCTCTTTTCGGGACCATTTGTGTTCACATTTGGTGACGGAATAAACGACTCTGCGTTGAATAAATTCACTTGATTGTTCACAACTGATAGGTAGTATAATATATCCACTGCAAGCCAGAAAAGAGAAGTCACAGTAATGACTTTGATAAACAGTCTTCGGTTTCTCATGATCAGGGGCTAATTTGTAGTGCAATTCACCAACAATTGTTGCACGCAGCATTCAGCCGGGGCAGTGATACGAGAAAAGAATTGGTCCTTTTTCGATCCTTTAGTAGCAAGCACACTTTTACGGGTTTCACCACAAGAGAATTAAAAAATGGGTAGTGAAGCTGTAAGGAAGGACATAACAGCTTTCAAAAGATGAATCAACAGAGACCGAAGAAGTTCGTTTCATGAAGTATTCATGTGGTCACTAGTTGTTGAACTTGTGTTTATTCAAAAGGTGCTTGAGGATCTCTCTGGTACCTGCTTAACACAGAAAAACGGAAGGAAGGGAGAGACGTTCCTCCTTCCTAAATTACAAATTATTTTTGATTTCTAGAGCACTTGGAAGGCTGTGACTGAAGCAGTTACTACATATCATGTTGGACACTTATGATGAATACACAACGAACCTGAGAAAGACCTTCAGCCCTCCTCTGTAGTTCTTATGAAAAACGTATCTGCACTACATATGCAATTGTTCTACCTTAAGTGGTTAGATTTTTTACAGTTATGAGCAAAAATTTGCAATTCCGTCAATCTCGCCTCGACGTGGCCAGTTCAAGGATTGCTTCAGGTGGTTCAGTTGAACCCTCAAAAATGAAATAAAAACAATTTAAAGCAAGTTCGCTCTCCGAGGAAAAACAAAAGTGCTCAAACATCGTTTACTTAGCGCATTTTTCGTATGAATTTAAAACAGAGAATTTTTGAAGATAGCTAACATCCTACAATCATCACTTATGCCGGTGAATAATCATCCGAGCCCACCTTCACCCACCGCATGAGATCGCAAGATAGTGGCACATTTGCTGATCCAGTTTTGACGCACTCACATTTAAGAGTTTTTTTCTTCGTTCTTTCCTACAATCTAGCCTAATAAGGCGTACATTTGAAGTAAAGCTATAGCCTTATTGGAGTAGAAAACCGCTTGGAAGAGGGGCAACCTCGTTCCAACAGTCGTTTCTCAGCTTTCCATGATAGACCCTGGAGAGGAGGACTGACAAGCGCTAAGAAAACTTGTCAAACCCTTGGCAATAAAGATCAAGGCCCAATAAAAACGGCTGGATAAGATGAAAATGTTGTTTGTCATTCTTTATGGCCAGAAATGAAAGGTTGCAAGGGATGGGGCACAATCAGTTTCAATCCCTCGAAGAAATTGTCGATTGGTTCTCTTGAAGTCCGCTTAAAATGCCACCACTGATTGTCCCGAACAGACCGTGCGACATGCACTAAAAATTGTCGTGGCGATAACAGAGGTAATCACATCTCAACTCTTGCATCACACATTGCTTTCGTTCATACATAATAATAAAATACGCTGTTATCTCATTCGTTTCTTTTCTCTTTGTATAAACCGACACATGTCCCCTGGATGTACATTTTCGTATCGCGTCCTTCCCTTTTTATTTGCAATCATGTAGTCTTGTATAGCGTTCCCCTTTATTTTTCTATCTTTTCCACGAGCTTCTGTGCCTGTTCTCTCTCCCTCTTCACCGCCTTTCCTTTCTGTCCCTCTCTTTGTAATGTCTCTGCTTCTTGGGGGAATCTTTGTCCTTCTCCGAATGTCTCAATTTCTTATCATCTCTCGATGGCGTTTTCCTATCGTGGTAGTCTTTATGCCTGTCCTTTTTAATTGAGTGTGTGTGTGTCTCGCTGTGGTGTCTATCTGCCGTCCTGTCGTGGCTTTCCCGTGGGTACTTTCTTCCCTGCATTTGATCTGTTTCCACCTGATCGTCTGACATTGAGTCGCTTTCATCAGATTCCCCTGACTTTCTTTTCTTTGCTTTTTTCTTCGGCTTTTTGCTTTTCCTTGGCTCAGAATCCGATGAATCACTCTCTTTGTCGTGCTTGACAGTGCGAGATTCTGACGATCTTTTTCTCTTCTTCTTTTTGTGCTTCTTGTGACCACTCTGCGCTTCTATCTCCTCTCGCTCTAGTCTATCCAGCTTTCTACAAAAACACGAAGGAAATGATACATTAACACGTTTTACCTCCGGATAAAAACGAAAAGAGCGCTTTTCAGGATGGACTAAGATCTTCAGACTTTTTCATTCGCACATGCGCAATGAATAAGTTTAACGGTGCAGAGATGGTACGTAGTAGGGCGAAGAACGTGAAAATTTCACGACAAAAATAATGTACTCGGCTACTTTTAAAATAAAGTGATTCAGATGAAACAAACAGGATTTTTTTACTGATCATATTGACTACACTTTTAAGCGTGCGAAAAGTGCCAACTCTGCTATTACTAGAATTGATAGTTTTGTTCTTCTGATTTGTCTGAACAGGAAAGTCGACAAGAACTTCACAAAGTAGCACGTTTGATAAGTGAAAGTTATCATTTGACCTCTTTAGCTTGTACGTTTTGTTTTCCCATTTCAGACCACGTGATCATTCTCCTTTTGTTTCTTCATGAGTTATTTGTATAAAAGCACGTGCATAAGACGATATTTGAAAGAAACTGTTCTCTGGAGTAACATCACGTGGCCTGAAATGGAAAAACAAAACGTACAAGCTAAAGAGGTCAATTAACTTCTTTGTGACAAAAATCTCTTCTGGGTGTCTCCAACATAAGAATCTGAAGTGGGGACGTCACGAATTCTTGGCTTTTCCCGTCTGTTGTTAGCAACTCTTTCAAAGTGTTGACACTTCATAAGAGAAAAGAAACATGCTCTTAAAATAAGACTGAAACACATTTTATTTCGCAAACTCGCATTCTGTAGCTTAAAGCATACTCAGTTTCAAAATGAACTACCTATTCCTGCGTTGGCAAAATGTATTGCGCAGAACAATACTGAGAAAATACTAGTGCTTTGTACATGAATTATTAAACAAATGACAACCATTACCTAAGAAAGTGATCCAAACAATTACCGACTCAGAGCAATGACAGCATTTAACAGAAATATTTCAACGTTTCAAGTTTTCAACAGTTGAGTGCTTAACTTAACAATCGGACACGTGATCTTATGCCACGTGACCATTTTAGTATGCCTTATACGGGTGGCGTGTCCAGGCCCCCCTTCCCTTATCCGATTACCTCAGAAGTTTTTTCTTCTGTTTGTCTGTTAGGGAAGCCAGAAAAACGGCTTCTGCGTCATCTTCATCGTCGTTGTCTGATGCCACAATTTGCTAAAAGACAAAAGTAACTATTTTTGAATGAAATCTCAGAAACTTGGAAACGTTTCCTAGGAGACACTAAGATAATACAATGCGCGACTGAGTGAGTGAACTCTTTATTTTATTACGGTACCAAGCAATAGCCAATGGCTAATGAACCTGTGGCCTTCAATCCGACCAGACCAAAACACCGGGATTTACATGCCCTACTCTTTG
>NC_090876.1:50966895-50969395 GCF_036669935.1 Montipora foliosa
ACACACGGTTGTAATGTTCCTATCTTGTGAATTGAAAAAAATTAATCTTGCGATGAAAGCTGCCTTTCATTTGTAAACATACATTGAAGCAGAAGCTTACTAATACACATACGCCTCTCTTGGAGCTCCTCTCTGCCATTCAAACTTCACTTCACCTTCTTGTTCCTCAACCTGCCATTAAACAACAGCAACAGCAACAACAAAAAACCTTCTTGACATAAAAGATCATTCAATCACGTTGTTGTACTGGTCATGTTAAAATGCAGACCGTGCAGATTGCAGATTGTGCAGATTGAGTAATTTATTTTTCATTTTGGAAACCAGAAAGAGGTGCTCTAGATCAAGGCTTGATCTTGTTTTGTAATTACCTAAGGTAAAGAACTTTTTTTGTAAAATTTGACACAAAACACTACTTACAATTTACAAATACAAATAATCTGTATGATCTGTTGACTAATCCAAGTAAGCCAGACACTGACTAACAAATCAGTTGACCCATCTTAAAAGTCCATTTAGTTGGTCACACTATAGTAAATGGAACACTCCACAAATTAAAATATTAATTCAACTTTCCAATCAAAACAATCTAAAGAAAAAATTCTCCAGTCGTGCTCGTAATGGCCAAAAGACAATAGACAAAGTTTCATGACAGTGCCTTAAAGCGTAAGTGTCAAAGTAAAATCGCAGAAGTTTGAGAATTTCTAGTTGTCCAAAATATTCATTAGTTGTAATATACATGTTTTTGATGGCAGACTTTTAACACATACCTTCTTGTCTGTGATTTAAGATCACATGATTTCAATTCCACATGAAAGGGAACAAAAAGAAAGACTTGCACAAATCATATATTAACCACAAATCATGCAAAGACAATTTACTGCAAACTTCAGCTGGTGCATGGCTATTAGTTTGTGTTTTGTGTAAAACAGCTACAATCGTGGACAAAACTCTTAAGAAAATCACCCTTCCAAGTGATTTTAGTTGTAAGCAAACAATTTGAACCCCCCTCCCCTGTCTCAATGGTGTTTTCTGAAAATCAACACTTTCCAAATCAACATTGGATAGAGGGATGGGGGAGGAGAAGTAACTGCTGTGGAATTCACAAGGGAGAAATAGTGAAAAAGTGCTTTTTGTAGGTTTATGTACTGTTTTCTTAACAAGTCTTGTCCACGATTGTAGTACTTTTCCTGTATAGCACTTTCCATACTTTCCCTGTGTAATCAGAATGGACAGTCCTAGATATCAATAGTTTCCTTGAGAAGTTCTAGTTGTCCTGTTCTGGTGATGAATTTACAGCAATCATGTTTACTGTAAGCATATTTACAAGAATACGAACTTGCCTTTATTAAAACCAGGAGGAGCATCATACAAGAAATCCAAACCAGACTTGATTCTGTCATCATTACTAATAGCTTGCCTGTAGGAAATTACAACAAGAATCATTAGTGTCAAAAAAGAGACATTGTCTTAGACAGAGAAAGTGCCTTCTTTATGTAAATCATCACCTGTTTTTAAACCTCTCCTGCTCCTTGTTATATTGAAGCTCAAGTTCTTTTTCCTTCTGTTGAGCAGCAAGTAGCTTTTGTTCTGCCATCCACACCTTTAATATTATTGGCATTCAAAGAAAAGTTATTTAGGATTTACACCTACATGCTCCAGCACTTGGCAAAGTCCTTTTTTGACTTATGGCTATTTCTGCTTAAGTGGCCTCATACTCCATAAGCCTCTTAGAGACATCACAGCAAGCCGGCCACTTTCGCTGGAGATAACAGGACAGCCACAACACTGGGGCCTCCATCCTCTTCTTTTCTCGAATAATCAAGTGAAGCTATGATCTTCGCAGTTATGAATGGAATTTTTGCAATTTAGTAGAAAAGTCTCAAAAATTCAGGACTTCAATGGGGTTTGAACCCGTGACCTCACGATACCGGTGCAACCCTCTAACCAACTGAGCTACGAAGCCACTGACGTTGGGAGCTGGTCATTTGTGGGTTCTAATGTTCCCATGATGAATGAATCAACAAATGAAATGATACATGAAATGGATCATATATTGAACTGCAGATATGAAATCAAGTGAAGCTATATATGATCTTCGCAGTTATAGTGTGTGGCTTCTTTAACATACTTAATTTGAACAGGGGGGACATTTGTGAGACAGGGACTACAGTTTATAGTCCTTATCCAAGAAGACTTGAAATTCTAACCATTTCGGCAGCACTTTCTCCTCAGTTATTTTAAAATCCTGAGTGTCGATCAGGCTGGAGTTTGAACCTGCAACCTCCCACATGACAGCCCAATGTTGAACTAACTCAGCCACCAGTGCATAGTTAAGGATGTCAGAAATCCAAGGTTACAGTAGCAACTATATAGATAAGTGGGAGGGTTGGAAGTGTGATAATAACTGGCAGTGCTAATCACCCTTTCTTGCAGTATTGGGCACTGAATTGCGAAAGGGTGCAGCTCACGATACAAAGGTGCCTCTGGTTGCCGCTGTACA
>NC_090876.1:50974395-50981895 GCF_036669935.1 Montipora foliosa
CTTTATTGACAAGGGCGGTTTGGAGCTGTGAGTAGGCGTGGGATTTGTCACATATGGTTTAGGGGCCGACATATCTCTCCCTCAATGCCGTACCGGGAGGCAAGGTCGGTAGCAGAAAGCAGCGAAGGGCCAACTGCGTCCAAAAGCGATCGCACGGGCCGAAATCCCGGGATGACTCGTTTGGTACGACGCTCCAGCGCCGGTGTCTGGAGGTACTGCGTTTTTCTCTCTTGTTCAAACATTCCGTCAGCGCATGCGCAAATGTTCTGGCTCTTCGATATCTAGCCTACCAAAAAAAAAATTTACATGCTGATTTTTTTTTGTTTTGTTTTAGTACCAGCAATTGACATTTCAGTTGATTTTATAGGCATACACGTAACGTAAGAACCGTGCGTGTCTGGTCTTGTCTCAGGCAGAGGCGAGAGATGGTTTCATGCAGACTGGGACGCCTAAAATGCTCTGTTGTAAACATGGCGGTTCACGAGTGAAGTTGTCTCTCTGGCCTTTCTGTGGACGAATTCCAGGACCTACTGACACAATCTGGGCAAGTTTTGAAAGCTAAAACCTTCAATCGATGCGTTATTTTGCTGGTAGGACTGGGTGGCCCGACACTTATGAAAAAAACTATGAAATGAGAATCGGGAGTCTTCCCTTGTCATGGAATGGCCGAATTACCCAGAATTCTTTTTGGGCATGAGCGAGGCAACTTAAAAAGCACGAGACTGGCCCTCATCGAATGGCTGAAGCGAGGCCAGAGGAAAAGATTTCTAGCCAAATATTTAGGAGTAGGCCTGGTGTGTGCTGTTCACCGCGTAGAGTCTGGATTTCTAAACAAGTTTTTATCATAGAAAATTCGCGAGAAAGTTGTGCTTTCATTTCGCTGTAATCCTCGTGTCAAAGAAACGGTATAATGCCGTAAATAAGAGAATAACGTGATTTATATTTGCAGATCACCTGTCCTCATACTACTAAAGTCAAACTCTACATCTCTATGCAATAAGCGCATTCAAAATGTCCTCATATTACATTATGAAGTATTTATTTTTTTTGGAAAAAAAAGGGTTTTTCTGCTTATATGAAAGATACGTTTTCTCTCCCGTCCCCTTCTTATGCGTGATCTTCGCGGAAATTACATTCTGTTCCTCAATAAACCTGGAAGAACCAGTTATGGTCTCAGTTCTCTTTTTTCTTACGTATCAGCTAAGTTGCAGAATGCGCTACCTGATCTTATCCGTACCTATGAGTTTACTGGTTTTAAAAGAGAATCCAGGGCCGCATTTTGTACAGCGACTTTTCTTTTTAATGAATATTTCTTTAAATATTATTTATTTAGTAGGGATCTGTATATGCTATGTATTTTAGCTGTAAATGTAATGTCTCGAAGATATTAGCTCCTGTAGTTATTCGGAAAAAGCTTATGACTGTATGTATGTTACCTTTAGGATGGCGCATGCGCACACTTTGTAATCTGAGACTCAAGTGCTTACCATATGACAGAAAAAATGACTTCTCTTGAATATATAAGCCATCTAATTCTTACGCTTTATTGACAAGGGCGGTTTGGAGCTGTGAGTAGGCGTGGGATTTGTCACATATGGTTTAGGGGCCGACATATCTCTCCCTCAATGCCGTACCGGGAGGCAAGGTCGGTAGCAGAAAGCAGCGAAGGGCCAACTGCGTCCAAAAGCGATCGCACGGGCCGAAATCCCGGGATGACTCGTTTGGTACGACGCTCCAGCGCCGGTGTCTGGAGGTACTGCGTTTTTCTCTCTTGTTCAAACATTCCGTCAGCGCATGCGCAAATGTTCTGGCTCTTCGATATCTAGCCTACCAAAAAAAAAATTTACATGCTGATTTTTTTTGTTTTGTTTTAGTACCAGCAATTGACATTTCAGTTGATTTTATAGGCATACACGTAACGTAAGAACCGTGCGTGTCTGGTCTTGTCTCAGGCAGAGGCGAGAGATGGTTTCATGCAGACTGGGACGCCTAAAATGCTCTGTTGTAAACATGGCGGTTCACGAGTGAAGTTGTCTCTCTGGCCTTTCTGTGGACGAATTCCAGGACCTACTGACACAATCTGGGCAAGTTTTGAAAGCTAAAACCTTCAATCGATGCGTTATTTTGCTGGTAGGACTGGGTGGCCCGACACTTATGAAAAAAACTATGAAATGAGAATCGGGAGTCTTCCCTTGTCATGGAATGGCCGAATTACCCAGAATTCTTTTTGGGCATGAGCGAGGCAACTTAAAAAGCACGAGACTGGCCCTCATCGAATGGCTGAAGCGAGGCCAGAGGAAAAGATTTCTAGCCAAATATTTAGGAGTAGGCCTGGTGTGTGCTGTTCACCGCGTAGAGTCTGGATTTCTAAACAAGTTTTTATCATAGAAAATTCGCGAGAAAGTTGTGCTTTCATTTCGCTGTAATCCTCGTGTCAAAGAAACGGTATAATGCCGTAAATAAGAGAATAACGTGATTTATATTTGCAGATCACCTGTCCTCATACTACTAAAGTCAAACTCTACATCTCTATGCAATAAGCGCATTCAAAATGTCCTCATATTACATTATGAAGTATTTATTTTTTTTGGAAAAAAAAGGGTTTTTCTGCTTATATGAAAGATACGTTTTCTCTCCCGTCCCCTTCTTATGCGTGATCTTCGCGGAAATTACATTCTGTTCCTCAATAAACCTGGAAGAACCAGTTATGGTCTCAGTTCTCTTTTTTCTTACGTATCAGCTAAGTTGCAGAATGCGCTACCTGATCTTATCCGTACCTATGAGTTTACTGGTTTTAAAAGAGAATCCAGGGCCGCATTTTGTACAGCGACTTTTCTTTTTAATGAATATTTCTTTAAATATTATTTATTTAGTAGGGATCTGTATATGCTATGTATTTTAGCTGTAAATGTAATGTCTCGAAGATATTAGCTCCTGTAGTTATTCGGAAAAAGCTTATGACTGTATGTATGTTACCTTTAGGATGGCGCATGCGCACACTTTGTAATCTGAGACTCAAGTGCTTACCATATGACAGAAAAAATGACTTCTCTTGAATATATAAGCCATCTAATTCTTACGCTTTATTGACAAGGGCGGTTTGGAGCTGTGAGTAGGCGTGGGATTTGTCACATATGGTTTAGGGGCCGACATATCTCTCCCTCAATGCCGTACCGGGAGGCAAGGTCGGTAGCAGAAAGCAGCGAAGGGCCAACTGCGTCCAAAAGCGATCGCACGGGCCGAAATCCCGGGATGACTCGTTTGGTACGACGCTCCAGCGCCGGTGTCTGGAGGTACTGCGTTTTTCTCTCTTGTTCAAACATTCCGTCAGCGCATGCGCAAATGTTCTGGCTCTTCGATATCTAGCCTACCAAAAAAAAAATTTACATGCTGATTTTTTTTGTTTTGTTTTAGTACCAGCAATTGACATTTCAGTTGATTTTATAGGCATACACGTAACGTAAGAACCGTGCGTGTCTGGTCTTGTCTCAGGCAGAGGCGAGAGATGGTTTCATGCAGACTGGGACGCCTAAAATGCTCTGTTGTAAACATGGCGGTTCACGAGTGAAGTTGTCTCTCTGGCCTTTCTGTGGACGAATTCCAGGACCTACTGACACAATCTGGGCAAGTTTTGAAAGCTAAAACCTTCAATCGATGCGTTATTTTGCTGGTAGGACTGGGTGGCCCGACACTTATGAAAAAAACTATGAAATGAGAATCGGGAGTCTTCCCTTGTCATGGAATGGCCGAATTACCCAGAATTCTTTTTGGGCATGAGCGAGGCAACTTAAAAAGCACGAGACTGGCCCTCATCGAATGGCTGAAGCGAGGCCAGAGGAAAAGATTTCTAGCCAAATATTTAGGAGTAGGCCTGGTGTGTGCTGTTCACCGCGTAGAGTCTGGATTTCTAAACAAGTTTTTATCATAGAAAATTCGCGAGAAAGTTGTGCTTTCATTTCGCTGTAATCCTCGTGTCAAAGAAACGGTATAATGCCGTAAATAAGAGAATAACGTGATTTATATTTGCAGATCACCTGTCCTCATACTACTAAAGTCAAACTCTACATCTCTATGCAATAAGCGCATTCAAAATGTCCTCATATTACATTATGAAGTATTTATTTTTTTTGGAAAAAAAAGGGTTTTTCTGCTTATATGAAAGATACGTTTTCTCTCCCGTCCCCTTCTTATGCGTGATCTTCGCGGAAATTACATTCTGTTCCTCAATAAACCTGGAAGAACCAGTTATGGTCTCAGTTCTCTTTTTTCTTACGTATCAGCTAAGTTGCAGAATGCGCTACCTGATCTTATCCGTACCTATGAGTTTACTGGTTTTAAAAGAGAATCCAGGGCCGCATTTTGTACAGCGACTTTTCTTTTTAATGAATATTTCTTTAAATATTATTTATTTAGTAGGGATCTGTATATGCTATGTATTTTAGCTGTAAATGTAATGTCTCGAAGATATTAGCTCCTGTAGTTATTCGGAAAAAGCTTATGACTGTATGTATGTTACCTTTAGGATGGCGCATGCGCACACTTTGTAATCTGAGACTCAAGTGCTTACCATATGACAGAAAAAATGACTTCTCTTGAATATATAAGCCATCTAATTCTTACGCTTTATTGACAAGGGCGGTTTGGAGCTGTGAGTAGGCGTGGGATTTGTCACATATGGTTTAGGGGCCGACATATCTCTCCCTCAATGCCGTACCGGGAGGCAAGGTCGGTAGCAGAAAGCAGCGAAGGGCCAACTGCGTCCAAAAGCGATCGCACGGGCCGAAATCCCGGGATGACTCGTTTGGTACGACGCTCCAGCGCCGGTGTCTGGAGGTACTGCGTTTTTCTCTCTTGTTCAAACATTCCGTCAGCGCATGCGCAAATGTTCTGGCTCTTCGATATCTAGCCTACCAAAAAAAAAATTTACATGCTGATTTTTTTTTGTTTTGTTTTAGTACCAGCAATTGACATTTCAGTTGATTTTATAGGCATACACGTAACGTAAGAACCGTGCGTGTCTGGTCTTGTCTCAGGCAGAGGCGAGAGATGGTTTCATGCAGACTGGGACGCCTAAAATGCTCTGTTGTAAACATGGCGGTTCACGAGTGAAGTTGTCTCTCTGGCCTTTCTGTGGACGAATTCCAGGACCTACTGACACAATCTGGGCAAGTTTTGAAAGCTAAAACCTTCAATCGATGCGTTATTTTGCTGGTAGGACTGGGTGGCCCGACACTTATGAAAAAAACTATGAAATGAGAATCGGGAGTCTTCCCTTGTCATGGAATGGCCGAATTACCCAGAATTCTTTTTGGGCATGAGCGAGGCAACTTAAAAAGCACGAGACTGGCCCTCATCGAATGGCTGAAGCGAGGCCAGAGGAAAAGATTTCTAGCCAAATATTTAGGAGTAGGCCTGGTGTGTGCTGTTCACCGCGTAGAGTCTGGATTTCTAAACAAGTTTTTATCATAGAAAATTCGCGAGAAAGTTGTGCTTTCATTTCGCTGTAATCCTCGTGTCAAAGAAACGGTATAATGCCGTAAATAAGAGAATAACGTGATTTATATTTGCAGATCACCTGTCCTCATACTACTAAAGTCAAACTCTACATCTCTATGCAATAAGCGCATTCAAAATGTCCTCATATTACATTATGAAGTATTTATTTTTTTTGGAAAAAAAAGGGTTTTTCTGCTTATATGAAAGATACGTTTTCTCTCCCGTCCCCTTCTTATGCGTGATCTTCGCGGAAATTACATTCTGTTCCTCAATAAACCTGGAAGAACCAGTTATGGTCTCAGTTCTCTTTTTTCTTACGTATCAGCTAAGTTGCAGAATGCGCTACCTGATCTTATCCGTACCTATGAGTTTACTGGTTTTAAAAGAGAATCCAGGGCCGCATTTTGTACAGCGACTTTTCTTTTTAATGAATATTTCTTTAAATATTATTTATTTAGTAGGGATCTGTATATGCTATGTATTTTAGCTGTAAATGTAATGTCTCGAAGATATTAGCTCCTGTAGTTATTCGGAAAAAGCTTATGACTGTATGTATGTTACCTTTAGGATGGCGCATGCGCACACTTTGTAATCTGAGACTCAAGTGCTTACCATATGACAGAAAAAATGACTTCTCTTGAATATATAAGCCATCTAATTCTTACGCTTTATTGACAAGGGCGGTTTGGAGCTGTGAGTAGGCGTGGGATTTGTCACATATGGTTTAGGGGCCGACATATCTCTCCCTCAATGCCGTACCGGGAGGCAAGGTCGGCAGCAGAAAGCAGCGAAGGGCCAACTGCGTCCAAAAGCGATCGCACGGGCCGAAATCCCGGGATGACTCGTTTGGTACGACGCTCCAGCGCCGGTGTCTGGAGGTACTGCGTTTTTCTCTCTTGTTCAAACATTCCGTCAGCGCATGCGCAAATGTTCTGGCTCTTCGATATCTAGCCTACCAAAAAAAAAATTTACATGCTGATTTTTTTTTGTTTTGTTTTAGTACCAGCAATTGACATTTCAGTTGATTTTATAGGCATACACGTAACGTAAGAACCGTGCGTGTCTGGTCTTGTCTCAGGCAGAGGCGAGAGATGGTTTCATGCAGACTGGGACGCCTAAAATGCTCTGTTGTAAACATGGCGGTTCACGAGTGAAGTTGTCTCTCTGGCCTTTCTGTGGACGAATTCCAGGACCTACTGACACAATCTGGGCAAGTTTTGAAAGCTAAAACCTTCAATCGATGCGTTATTTTGCTGGTAGGACTGGGTGGCCCGACACTTATGAAAAAAACTATGAAATGAGAATCGGGAGTCTTCCCTTGTCATGGAATGGCCGAATTACCCAGAATTCTTTTTGGGCATGAGCGAGGCAACTTAAAAAGCACGAGACTGGCCCTCATCGAATGGCTGAAGCGAGGCCAGAGGAAAAGATTTCTAGCCAAATATTTAGGAGTAGGCCTGGTGTGTGCTGTTCACCGCGTAGAGTCTGGATTTCTAAACAAGTTTTTATCATAGAAAATTCGCGAGAAAGTTGTGCTTTCATTTCGCTGTAATCCTCGTGTCAAAGAAACGGTATAATGCCGTAAATAAGAGAATAACGTGATTTATATTTGCAGATCACCTGTCCTCATACTACTAAAGTCAAACTCTACATCTCTATGCAATAAGCGCATTCAAAATGTCCTCATATTACATTATGAAGTATTTATTTTTTTTGGAAAAAAAAGGGTTTTTCTGCTTATATGAAAGATACATTTTCTCTCCCGTCCCCTTCTTATGCGTGATCTTCGCGGAAATTACATTCTGTTCCTCAATAAACCTGGAAGAACCAGTTATGGTCTTAGTTTTCTTTTTTCTTACGCATCAGCTAAGTTGCGGAATGCGCTACCTGATCTTATCCGTACCTGAGTTTACTGGTTTTAAAAGAGAATCCAGGGCCGCATTTTGTACAGCGACTTTTCTTTTTAATGGATATTTCTTTAAAGATTATGTATTTAGTATGTAT
>NC_090876.1:50986895-50989395 GCF_036669935.1 Montipora foliosa
GACACTGACAGATTAATATCTCTTGTTCTCATTCATTTAACAGGCTAAAATCTTTCTATCACTTTTACTATCAACATACACCGGTACGTTGTTGAATGGATGTCTTTTAGTGTACTTGCTTTAGAACACCTCATGATGGATGGTGAATTGATTCTAGTGAATGTTTGGAATATAATGTGGATGTACTCTATGAATAATTGAATATTCTGACATACTATAGAATAGATTACAATAGCAGGGACTATGCTTATTGTCTGATGAACAATGTATACATTACATCCCTCCTTTCTGTTAATGCAAGTCATAAAGAAAATTTTAATATTGTCTCCGCAGTTTACTATTCCTTTTTCTAGAAGACTACAGAGGGTCTGGGTATAAGTCTTTTATTTACCGGACAAAAATGGCGGAGGACAAAAGAACCATTGTTATTCCAATTAGGCCTTGCTAATTAACAAATCGAAAGTGGTTCAGCGTTGTCTGTACTCTTATCGACAACGATATTCGTCATCACAGAGCTCAAAATGTTGTGGACTCATGAGGCGTAGCCAAGTGAGTCTACAACAAATTTTGACCACTGTGATGACAAATATTGTTGTCGATAAGAATACAGACGACACTGAACCACTTTTGATTTGATTTTCACCACAATATTCAACGCCAAAGAAAGTGTTTATTTCAGAGCGTGACCAAAATCATAACTCAAAGAAAGAGCAAGCGTTGTCTATAACTTTCTCGCAATATGATTGGTTTATTTCCCAAAATGAGCATTCCTGATTGGCTATTACATTGTGTGACAAATTGATGCAAGTGTGACGCGAGCAGTGCTGTCTAGACTCTTATCGACAACAGAAAATTAGCCAATCAGATTGCGAGATTACAAGCAATTGTGGTAAAATTAGGTATTGTTATGTTCACTTTGTTCTTTTGTTTTGTGGACATTATTTATTTCGGATCTGGTATATGAAAGACGAGCCAAGGGCCTAACGATTTGACAATGTCATTACAAAGGACGCTTTTTCTTCTCAGTTATTGGTTCTTATCAGTATCGGTTACTGTAAATCTTGTGAGTTAAAGACTCCAGGATTTGGTTCATCCCGAGTTTGCGTGCATGACCACCCACCCACCTACACAATCATAACTGGGACAATGCTCTCTAAACTGTCGTAAGTTGGATGTACATAATGTTAATACATGCAAATAAAGCTAAATTTACAGAAGAGAATTTCATGTATGAGCAAAATAATTCTTGTAACCATGGGTAAATTTATCTTTTCGCGGGAAACAATTTGCCCAAATATTACAAAACATGTACTTTGTAAGAAATGTAAAAAATGGGCTTGCCAAAAGTTGTGTTGCAAATAAAAACTAGCGAGATAACAAGTTGTACAAAAAGGGAGAAGCCCATTCACTCACCGCGACAAACAGCAGGGCCAACACACCTCCAAGTATAATCGTCCCAGCCTGTTAAAAAAATCTCCTTTAGGCTTTCTCTTGGGATGGGGTAGTTTAATTTTTGTCACATTTGTGAAATTCAACCCTTTCAGTGAAAGGGTTAAAGAAGACATATATCGATCGGTATCATCTTTGCTTACAGTAGTTTATCATGTTGACTTATCTTCTTCCTTCAATGTCCCTTAAAGACTGGCCACAAGTTTTGAATAAAACGGGTGTCTTAACAAAAGTTTATGGGCTTCTTGTGACAAAACTATTACACACCACCCAACGTCACTCCTCCCCCCTCCCCCCTCCCCCCTCCCACCTCCCCCCTCCCTTTCTCTTTTCTCCCAAATAAAACTTTCTGTCAGGTAATAAAAGAGCTTCTGAAGGATGTAATTTTGAAGGGATCTCAAACAAAAAGGGAAGTAGGAATTGAAAAAGCAAAAACATTACAGTCATACTTAGTCAACTATCATACCGTAGTATTAAGAGCAAGCCAGAGTGGAGTGAAGATGCTGGGAAAGATAACTGCCAAAGCTGCACAGAAAAGGATACCACCACCTGTGGTGAAATCATACTGTGGAGTAAAAAAAAAACATGCCAAATGTTCTCAACAAATTATGTATTTTGGAAATTCCAGGTCAAATAATGCAGTAAGACTCCCTGCTAACAATACAATGGCTTCTTTTCTCTTGTACTCAGTAAGCTCATGCCATGTAGGAGATAATGAGACCTCTTCCCTCAGTGAAAAGTGACTGTGTTGAGCTTGTACCAGGGTTTCTTAGTAACTGAACTGTGTAAGGTAAGGTAAGCGCTTTCCGAGCCAATGACCCAACACACCGGTGCTTATCCCCTGTTTCCATAGCATTAAGCGACTAGGAGTATTTTAAACTCCCCCCTGGACAGGATGCTAGTCCATCGGAGGGTTAACCCCCAGCATTTTGCCAGTACCCATTTATACACCTGGGTAAAGAAAGGCACCGTGGGAGTAAAATGTCTTGCCCACAAACACAACACAGCGTCCCCGGCCAGGACCCGAACCTGAACCACTCGCCCCTGAGTT